>NC_135958.1:69333000-69475500 GCF_053455715.1 Rhinoraja longicauda
CATAACGAGAGACTGGGCCAGGATATAATGAACAAAGTTAATTTGCAATGGCACCTTTCAACCAATGGTGATGGTGTTTAGTTTAGTTTAGTTTGGAGATACAGCGCAGAAACAGGCTCTTTGGCCCACCGAGTCCAAACCAACCAGCGATCCCCGAACATTAACACTATCCTACACACACTAGGGACAAGTTACATTTATACCAAGCCAATTAATCTACAAACCTGTAAGTCTTTGGAGTGCGGGAGGAAACCGAAGATCTTGGAGAAAGCCCACGGGGGTCATGGGGAGAACGTACAACTCTGTACAGACAGCATCCGTAGTCAGGATCGAACCCGTGTCTCTGGTGCTGTAAGCGCTGTAAGGCAGCAACTCTATTGCTGCGCCACAGTGCCGCCCCTCAAATGGTGGATGAAGAAATACATGATATCATTAGAACAGTACAGCACAAGAACAGACGCCATACTGGTAAACCTGCTCTGCACCCTTTCCAAAGCCTCCACATCTTTCCTGTAATGGGGTCAGCAGTACTGCATGCATCCTGACTCTTATACTCAATGTCCCAAACTATAAAGTCATAAGTGATAAGAGCCAAATTAGGCCATTCGTCCTATCAAGTCTACTCCACTATTCAATCATGGCTGATCTATCTCTCCCCCTAACCCCATTCTCCTGCCTTCTCCCCATAACCCCTGATACCCGTACTAATCAAGAACCTGTCTATCTCTGCCTTAAAAAATATCCATTGACGGCCTCCACAGCTTCCTGTGACAAATAATTCCACAGATTCACCACCCTCTAACTAAAGAAATTTCCACCTCATCCCCTTCCTAAAGGAATGTCCTTTAATTCTGAGGCCATGACCTCTAGTCCTTGACTTTCCCACTAGTGGAAACATCCTCTCCACATCCACTCTATCCAAGCCTTTCACTATGAAGGCAAGCGTACCATAAGCATTCTTTACCACTCTATCTACCTGCGTTGTCACTTTCAGGAGAAGTGAGGTGCTGGAAGAAGGATGGAAAGATCTTCGTTTCGGGGCATTTCCAAATCAGCTCATGAATGAGACGCATTGCTGGTGATAAATTACATCAGCACATCACTGCCACTTCACTAACACGGTTAAATAAACTTCAGGTGACAAGCGCAAAGCGGTCCGTCACACAGATGCACACCCCTGGTATAAAAAAACCTCCAATAAAGAGCACTGCACATGCTGGAAGCAAAACGGAAAGCATATGTTCTCCACGGGGCGCCATTGTCTGGCGATCCCTCCGTTTCAAATGTGACAACAAAAATCATCGGCTTGTGCAGAAATCAAAAATTCGAAGCAAAGTCGTAAAGAGACCTGTTAAATAAATGGCCATCTAATGTGGGAGAGGAGACGTTTAAAGAATCGGCAAGTTTTGGGGGGATTTCCTCCCTTGCTGTGCGCCCCTGCTAAGTCAGCCTTGGTATCATCGGGCACTTCAGACGCCATCGACCCGATGTTGCTGTGGAACCGCACGGAGACAGGCACTCTGACCCCTCGCTCAGTATCCGACTCACAGGGATCGTTTGTCAAAGGATATTCCAGACGGCAGGAGTGAGTGCCGAGGGATGCAAGTTTCAAGGGACATGGGCCAAACGCAGGCAGACGGGACTAGTGTAGATCGGACATGTTGGTCGGTGTGGGCAAGTTGGGACGACGGGCCTGTTTCCACGCTGTGTGACTCTATGACTAACATTACCAAGAAATATTATTATTAGGACTTTGGCACACTCGTGCATATTGGTGTATTGCATTCTGACATTATATGGAAGCAAACCAAATTAAATCCATGTCAGTTTATTCACAAAATGCTGTAGTAACTCAGCAGGTCAGGCAGCATCTTGGGAGAGAAGGAATGGGTGACGTTTCGGGTCGAGACCCTTCTTCAGTCTCGACCCGAAACGTCACCCATTCCTTCTCTCCCGAGATGCTGCCTGACCTGCTGAGTTACTCCAGCATTTTGTGAATAAATCGATTTGTACCAGCATCTGCAGTTATTTTCTTAAATCCATGTCAGACAAGTTCTGGACAACGAAGACCAAAAAAGAATGTGACCATCAATTGAATTAGATTCTAGAGGGATTTACACTTGCTGGTAAAATGCAAGTTTTGTGAATTATCGACTGCGTGCATTCCCTTGCCCTGAGGCACTACTTTAATGGCCTTCCCCTTAATTCACTAACTTTGTTTCTTAATTTGCCTCCCATTCAGGCAATACCAGTTAGCTCCTTGCAAATACGCAATTAGCTGACGAGTGTTCCTTCCAAAAATAAGGCACGTTCTCCCCCATTTGAAGGCGAGGGAGGAATTAGAGCGTTCTACGAGGCCGCATCTGGTTCACGATTCATCATCAAAAGGAGAAATTGCCTGCGTCAAAATAGATTTTTATTTCGCAGGGAAAAATAGGAGTCGCGAGGTTTCTAATTTAATGTAACCATTAGAATCTCAGCATGAAGGTTCCTCCATTAGCTCGGAGTATGACGAATGGAGGGTAATGAAGCTCATACTGGACCCTGCCTTTACTCATTAATGCCAAATATATTACAACTCTGTGTGCTTGCTTGAGAGTGCGTGTGCGTGTGTGTGTGTGTGTGTGTGTGTAGACGTGAAGGGAGAGAGACAATGGTCAGAATCCGGGCAGAAAGAAAGCAAAATGTGTAAAACAAAACACATGTAGGAAAATATTCATTTGAAAGACAGAAAGGGATCAGAACAGTGAGTTTACTTTGAGTGGCCGCTGCCAATAATGATTTGTACCAAAAAGACTCAGCAAATTTTAAGGGTGAAAGGCAAAAAAGACGGCCCAAAAGACAATAAAAGGCAAGAAGACACAAGGAATTGCGGATAAAATGGACACAGAGAGCGGGTGTAAGTCAACAAATCACGGGGCGACACGGGGGCGCGGCGGTAGAGTTGCTGCCTTACAGCGCCAGAGACCCGGGTTCGATCCTGACTACGGGGGTGCTGTCTGTACAGAGTTTGTACGTTCTCCCCGTGACCTGCATTGGTTTTCTCTGAGATCTTCGGTTTCCTCCCACACTCCAAAGACGAACAGATTTGTAAGCTCATTGGCTTGGTGTCAATGTAAATTGGCCCTGGTGTGCGTAGGGTAGTGTTAATGTGCGGGGATCGCTGGTCGGCGCGGACTCGGTGGGCACGAAGGACCTGTTTCTGCGCTGCATCTCCAAACTAAACTAAACTAAAAATTAAAAGTCAGGCCGCATCTACGAAGAACATGGATAGGTGACATTTCAGGTTGGGACCCTTCTTCAGTTCATTAGCAGGGCAACAGGGGGCCACAGTATTGTGTTGTCAGACTGATTTTGGATTGAGGACTGGGTGGGGTTTGTAAAGAACGGGGACTAGACCAGGACGCTTTACATAGAACAATATAGTACAGAAACAGGTCTTTCGTCCCACAATGTCCGTGGCGAACATGACGCAAAGTTAAACTAATCTCCTCTGCGCCTTTTTCTTTAGTTTAGAGACAGAGCGGATACAGGCTCTTCGGCCCACCGAGTTCACACCGACTAGCAATCCCTGCACATTAACTCTATCCTGCACACACTAGGGACAATTTACAATTATACCAAGCCAATTAACCTACAAACCTGTACGTCTTTGGAGTGTGGGAGGAAACAGAAGATGTCGGAGAAAACCCACGCAAGTCCTGGGGAGAACGTACAAACACCGTAAAGACAAGCGGCCCACCGAGGCCACTCTGACCAGCGATCCCCGCACATTAACACTATCCGAAACACACTAGGGTTACTTTACATTATACAAGCCAATTTACCTACAAACTTGTATGTCTTTGGAGTGTGGGAGGAAACCAGAGCACCCGGAGAAAACCCACGCAGGCCAGGGGAAGAATGTACAAACTCCGTACAGACAAGCACCCATAGTCAGGATCGAACCCGGGTTTCTGATACTGTAAGGCAGCCACTCTACCGCTGCGCCACCGTGCCACATACAAGACGGAGCGTTCAGGCGGGTAAAATTAAGGAGACCATCAGCACGTACTCCTGCAATCCGGAGCGGGCCAGTCGGCAACATTCCCTGACTGACATCGCGCTCTGCTGGGAGGTCAACAAGGTTCGGGCAGACCAAAGGGTGTCTTTCGTCATGTTGATGGCCTTCCAGCAGCACTCGATGTCCGTCTCCGAATGTGTCCCTGGGAACAGCCCGTTAATCAGGGAGTGCTCTTTCACAGAGCTGTTCGGCATAAACCGTGACAAGGACCCTTGCATTATTCTCCGCAAATCCACACTCTGCGAAGAGGTGGCGCTGAATCTCGGTGCAGCCAACGGCAAGGCTCTATGGGGGAGGACCACAGTCTAGGGTCCTTCTACTGCTGCACAATGGGGGGGGGGGGGCAGGGTGTGGTGGAGACGCCCCTCAAACAAGGGAAGGGATATCACCCCGGGGAGCCCCATGAGTGGCCTGGGTGCTTGGTATAAGGAGAGTTTGTGAACAGTACCAAATATAACACTAATGAAAGTATATATAGCAGCATCAGAATGGCGGAAGAGATTTTGCACAGTTCTTGTTTATATTTTTTTATACACTGAATTTTAAAAATATATATTTAAGGAGTCAATAAGCACTGCATTAATGAATGGCTGAAATGTGAATGAATCCATCCTGAGGTGTATTCTGGGCTCCACATAAATAATCTGATCCTCCTTCTTATTCAATCTTTCCTTTCATCAGCACGTTTCAACACTTGTAGGTTGGTGTCAGCAGGTTCCTGAGCGGTAGGCAGAGTGAAAGATGCTGCCTGATTTCACGCTCGCAGTAGACACTGCACTCCAGTCCAGTAAAACGAGCTTGTTTTGTCATGTCGCCTCTGTAATGTAATTTACTAATGAAACAGGATTATGTATTGAGGTATGCACAACTCCCTTGTGGAGAGCAGTGAAGTAAATTTTGATATCACTGCAATTGAAACTACACGATACCTAACAATTTCCCATCAATTTAATGACTCATTTGCGTCAGATGACAGTAAAATGAAGGAGACATGCACTCATTTCACACACATGCACGCACACATATGCACACACACGAACATGCACGCATGCACAGGCATAAACACACATGCACACGCACGCAGGCACATGCATGCACACACACATGCACATGTGCACACACGAACGCACGTATGCACACATGCATGCCCACACGCACAGGCACGCATGCACACGCACACATGCATGCACACGGACACGCACACACGCATGCGCACACAAGCGTTCAAACACACACACACATACGCACACACATCCGGCGCGGCCTGAAATAGGCCGCGGGATTTTCACCGCCCAGCCCAGCGGGGGCTTCAATGCCGGGAGCCCCGACCGCCCCGATGTGGCAACTCCAACAGCCTGACCGCGGGAGAAGACGGCAGGGGAAGAGAAAAGACATTGTGGCCTTCCATCACAGTGAAGAGGGACTGGAGGAGACTCACTATCATATCATGTCATATCATATCATATATATACAGCCGGAAACAGGCCTTTTCGGCCCATCAAGTCCGTGCCGCCCAGCGATCTCCGCACATTAACACTATCCTACACCCACTAGGGACAATTTTTACATTTACCCAGCCAATTAACCTACATACCTGTACGTCTTTGGAGTGTGGGAGGAAACCGAAGATCTCGGAGAAAACCCACGCAGGTCACGGGGAGAACGTACAAACTCCTTACAGTGCAGCACCCGTAGTCAGGATCGAACCTGAGTCCCCAGCGCTGCATTCGCTGTAAAGCAGCAACTCTACCGCTGCGCTACCGTGCCGCCCACTGTGATGGATGTTTCTTTTTGTTTGGTGTTAGTTTGTGATTGTATGTGTTATTGCATTTTTATTGATTATTCTTATTGGTCTTATTGTTCAACTGCGGGTAATGTTTCATTTCACTACACATTTATGTGTATGTGACAAATAAACGACTATTGATATGCGCACACACACACACACACACACACACACACACACACACACACACACACACACACACACACACACACATACAAGTAACCACAGATGTATGAAGACAAAAGAGACGACAATGTTGGAATCTGGTGCAAAACAAATTGCTCAAGAATCTCAAGTGGTCCGGCAACATATAGAGAAACAGAGTCATCCAGCATGGAACTGGCCCCTCGGGCCAACCTGCCCACACCTACCAACATACCCATCTACAGTTTGGCCCATATCCCCCTACAGAACCTGCCTGCGTTTGGCCCATATCCCTCTAAACCTGTCCTATCCATATACATCCAAATGTTTCTTGGGATGTCTGAAGAAGGGTAGCGCACGGTAGCGCAGCGGTAGAGTTGCTGCTTTACAGCGAATGCAGCGCCGGAGACTCAGGTTCGATCCTGACTACGGGTGCTGCACTGTAAGGAGTTTGTACGTTCTCCCCGTGACCTGCGTGGGTTTACTCCGAGATCTTCGGTTTCCTCCCACACTCCAAAGACGTACAGGTATGTAGGTTAATTGGCTGGGTAAATGTAAAAAAATGTCCCTAGTGGGTGTAGGATAATGTTAATGTACGGGGATCACTGGGCGGCACGGACTTGGAGGGCCGAAAAGGCCTGTTTCCGGCTGTATGTATATGATATGATATGATGATAACCCAAAATGTCGCCTATTCCTTTTCCCCAAAGATGCTGCCTGACCCGCTGAGTTACTCTAGCAATTTTGCATCTGTCTTTGGTATAAACCAGCATATACTGTTCCTTCCTACACAAATGTTTTTTACTCATTATGATAATACTTGCCTCAACATCCTCTATGTTGTCAATCTGGAAAGGGTGCAGAGAAGATTTATGAGGATGTTGCCAGGATTCGAGATGCCTGAACTATAGGGAGAGGTTGAGCAGGCTAGGACTCTATTCCTAGGAGTGCAGGAAAATGGGGGTGATCTAATAGAGTTGTACAAAATCATGAGAGGAATAGATCAGGTAGATGCACAGAGTCCCTTGCCCAGTGGAGAGAAATAAAGAACCAGAGGACATAGGTTCAGGATGAGGGAGGAAAGATTTAATAGGAACCTGAGGGATGAATTTGTCACTCAAAGGGTGGTGGGTGTATGGAACGAGCTGCCTCAAGGTTAATTGAGGCAGGTACTATTGCAACGTTTCAGAAACATTTGGACAGGTACATGGATAGGACAGGTTTGGAGGGATATGGGCCAAAAGCAGGCTGGTGGGAAGATTTACTACCTTACAGCGCCAGAGACCCAGGTTCGATCCTGACTACAGGTGCTGTCTGTATAGAGTTCGTACGTTCTCCCCGTGACTGTGTGGGTTTTCCCCGGGTGCTCCCGTTTCCTCCCGCACTCCAAAGACGTACAGATTTGTAGGTTAATTTGGCTTCTTTAAATTGTCCCGATGTGTAGGATAGTGTTGGTGCATGGGGATCGCTGGTTGGCATGGACTCAGTGGGCTGAAGGGCCTGTTTGTGCGCTGTATCTTTAAACTTAACACACACCAGGTACCAATGCAGCGCACACACACACACACACACACATGCACGTATGCATGCACACACATACACCCACGCACACGCACACAATCGTGCGCACACACACGCACACACACACATATGCACAGACACATACCACAGACTGCATAAACACACACCCCACCACATACACCCCCCCCACTATACACACAGACAAATTACACACACATAAATCTCTCTCCCTCTCTCACACATCACACAAACTTGTTTATTGTTCATAATGTTCATTTGCTCTCTTATCTGAGCCATCGTGTTTTGTCAGTTTTCAATTCTAATTTGGTTGTAATCACGTATAACAGTGAGAGCTGCAAGAGGCAGTAAAACTCAATGTTGTTATCCCAATCATTGATCGCTAATTCTTCTCTTTGTTCAGCAATACCCAGCTCTTTTTTAGTCTGCTAATATTAATCTTTTATTATTACTTACAGCCTCTGCCACTTTTGTAGTTCTTATTCCCAGTGACATCAAGAACTATTTCATAAATTATTGTACATTAATGATTATTCAGGGACTTACAGGAGAAGTGAGGAAATAGTGTTTACAAATGAAAGTCAGTACCTGGCAAAACACACAGTACCGATTTGAAAGGATGCAATTTCCTGCAAAATATTTATGCATATGTTTGAATTTGTTTTGCTGTTTCACTCTCCTGCAGGCTTACTGGTTATGTACAAGTGTTGCTAGCTCCCACCAAACTGACAGTGTCATATTTGAATTGAAACAGTGACATTCTCCACAGTGACAATGGCCGCCACATAAAGGGCACTGACAAAGCTGCACAAAATGGGATGGCACAGTGGCGCAGTGGCAGAGTTGCTGCATTGCAACTCTTAGGGCGACAGAGACCCGGGTTCGATCCTAGCTACAGGTGCTTGCCTGCACGGAGTTTGTACGTTCTGCGTAGGGTTTTCTCCGAGAACTTCGGTTTCCTCCCACACTCCAAAGACCTACAGCTTTGCGGGTTGATTGGCTTGGTATAAATGTAAAAATGATCCCTAGTGTTAATGTGCGGGGATCGCTGGTCAGTGCGGACTCGGTGGGCCGAAGGGCCTGTTTTCGCGCTGCATCTCCAAACTAAACTAAAATGGCAGTGGCATTACGGCAAAATGTGATTTACTCGTTTCACGGCAACCCTGCTGTCCGGAGGTTCAATCTGAATGTTTTTCTGCGGGGGAAAAATGATAACAAAATGAAAATGCACTTGTTCCAGTTCTTGGTTTGTGAATTGGAAAGCAGTAAAAGAATTCTCCTTTCTATGAATAATCAGCAACCACCATTATAGTCTTCGGGAATGTTAGGGAAGATATAGCTGGAACATCGATATAACATTTGTTTTATTAACTTAAGAGCCAGTGACAATATAACAGTCAAGCTAAGACCAACGGCATAAAATAAGCCTAAGGACATTGAGAGAAATTCTCAATTTCTGTAAATATTCCGCCTTTTCTTCCAGTAAATGAAAAATTTCCTTTGCATAAAGTGTGAATCTGGCTCAGATCACAAATATCATTCTCATTGAAAACTAGATTTATCAAGCTGCTCATTGCGGTGCGTCAAAGCAAAGCACTCTTGGTGGCTGTGAAATGTTCCAATCAACAAAACGATCAAAAGGTAAATGTTGCTTGTTTGTTTGATGGAGAAGGGGCATTCCTCAAGCAGCGGCCATTACACCTCCATTCATGTGGAACGTAACCAGGGTTTGCGTTGTCTGCCGATGATTTTAAACCAAGTGCTGCACACATAGTGAAATTGTATTTTTTAGATTTTGTTTATTTCAGTTTGGTTTATTGTCTGTCACATGGTATCGTGAAAAGCTGTTTGTCGCTTGCTCACAAGTGGCGTGGTAGCGCAGCGGTAGAGTTGCGGCCTTACAGCGCCAGAGACCCGAGTGCGATCCTGACTACGGATGCTGTCATAGAAACATAGATACATAGAAAATAGGTGCAGGAGTAGGCCATTCGGCCCTTCGAGCCTGCACCGCCATTCAATATGATCATGGCTGATCATCCAACTCAGTATCCCGTACCTGCCTTCTCTCCATACCCCCTCATCCCTTTAGCCACAAGAGCCACATCTCACTCCCTCTTAAATACAGCCAATGAACTGGCCTCAACTACCTTCTGTGGCAGAGAATTCCACAGATTCACCACTCTCTGTGTGAAAAAAACCTTTCTCATCTTGGCCCTAAAAGACTTCCCCCTTATCCTTAAACTGTGACCCCTTGTTCTGGACTTCCCCAACATCGGGAACAATCTTCCTGCATCTAGCCTGTCCAACCCCTTAAGAATTTTGTAAGTTTCTATAAGATCCCCCCTCAATCTTCTAAATTCCAGCGAGTACAAGCCGAGTCTATCCAGTCTTTCTTCATATGAAAGTCCTGCCATCCCAGGAATCAATCTGGTGAACCTTCTCTGTACTCCCTCTACGGCAAGAATGTCTTTCCTCAGATTAGGAGACCAAAACTGTATGCAATACTCCAGGTGTGGTCTCACCAATGCCCTGTACAACTGCCGGTACTGTCGGTACGGAGTTTGTACGTTCCCCCCCGTGACCGCGAGGATTTGCCCCGGGTGCTCTGCTTTCCTCCCACGCTCCAAGGATGTAGGTTTGTAGGTTAATTTGGCTTCGGTAAAAATTGTAAATTGTCCCGAGTGCAGAGGATAGTGCTGGAGTGCTGGAGTGGTCGGCACAGAGTCGGTGGGCCGAAGGGCCTTCTTCTGCACTTAATCTCTAAACTAAACTAAACTAAACCAATCAGTCACCAGAAAGACTGTCCATGATTACAATGTACAGACAGATGATGAAGGGAATAACGTTTGGTGCAAGATAAAATCCATTTGCCGTAAACTGGAACAGCAACATCATACTCCCCGTTCTCAAGAAGGTAAAGAATAAAAATATATTAAAATAGTTCTTGAAGAACAGAAGATATTTTGCATTTATTTTTTCATTCTGATATTCGAGTAATGTCTTGCGGTATGTGCTCTGGTTTCAGAGCTGTGGTCTTCCACTGGGGAGAGGTGTGCCTGAAATGTACCGGGCGTAGGTAGGGGTATGCTTCCCTTCTGTCCTCACCCATCGCTTTGACTGAGGCATTTGTTGCAGCTGCATTGAATCCCTTCACCACGGGCCCCTCCCAAGCTCCTGGAGCTGATTATATTGGAATTGCCTAAGAGCACAATGCCACAGTGTGCACAGGAGTTAATTGAAGCGCTCACGGTGCATTCTTCCCTGCTCCATTCACTCTCTAAAGGAGATCAATAGAGGGCAGAGGTTTTGTGCAGATTGCTTGCAGATTCTGGAATGGGCACCCCATTGTAAAAGGCAGTGATTGCACTTTCTAAGGTTCCAATTTGTCAGCAATGTGCAGGTAGCATTGCCCACTGTAAAATACCCTGGAGACACCAGGGTCGTTCTTTATTTATGATTCTGGTCCTCCAGTAGTCAATGCACCATCCTTAATCAGCCCACTGCCTGCACTTGCCGTCCTCAGAGGCTGCTTACCTGCACCCTGTTGTTCTTTTGTTTTCTTTAGTTTAGAGATACAGAGTAGAAGCAGGCCCTTCGGCCCACCGAGTCCGCGCTGATCAGCGATCCCAGCACACGAGCGTTATCCTACACACACTCGGGACCATTTACAATGATACCGCACCAATTAACCTACAAACCTGCACGTCTTTGGAGTGTGTGGAGGAAACCGGAGATCCCGGAGAAAACCCACGCAGGTCACGAGGGGAACACGAGAACAAACTCCGTCCAGTCAGGATGAAAACCCGGGTCCCTGGCGCTGTAAGGCAGCAACTCTACCGCTGTGCCACCGTGCTGCCCATGTAGGTGGGATAGATGCAAAATGCTGGAGTAATTCAGCGGGTCAGGCAGCATCCCTGGAGAGAAAGAATAGATGACATTTCAGGTCAGAACACTTCTTCAGACTCGAAGAAGAGGGGGGGAGGGGGGGGGGGGGGGGGGGGTGGGAGCTGGAGACGAGAAAAGGCCAGAACGAAGCAAGGCTGGCAACAGACGGCCTCAGGTAGGATGAAGTCCATAATGGCCCACCGTTAGCTGGGGAAGAAGTAGGTAGAAGGCGGTTCCAGGCCAACTGGACCCTGGGATTGAGGGTTGCTGATTGATCCAAACCAATGTCCAGGCACGATGGGGTCTATGGGGCGACATTGAGATCTCTCACTGAGACCAACTGGGCATTCAAGTCAAAATGGGAGGTTCATCCTTCAAGGTGCATCACTCAGTTCACGAGGTAAATGATGCACGATTCCAAATCGTCGGTCTGAATGGGGCAAAGGCCTGCAATTAGCAGGAGATCCGAGAACAATCTCAGGTCTGCTTTCAAGAAGAATTGTGAAGCGTCTTTCAAAAATAATCTTCGGGAGTGCCCTGACCCTGCTGTGGAATTTCAATGGATTGCAGCCAGCTGAAGAAGACTGGACTCTGTAGTAAGTCTGAGTGAATCACCTTCAATCCCGCTGCATGTGATTCAGTAAGGAAGCTTCATTAAATGAAGGATCGCATTCGAGTAAACCCGGTGAACCTTCCTTTCACTTCCGCCCGGAATCCACTCTTTACCTTAAATTGTCTGCAACAGTTTGTTTCTTTAGATTTATTAGACGTTGCTGCCTCTGTTACATCTTCCCCCGGAGCTGATAGATGTGCTGAATTGTCTCTTAATGCTCTTATTTCAAAGTTCCCTCGGTCCTTGCCAGAACCAGTGCGTTTAAAAAAAATTGTTATTACTTTTATTATTTGTATCGCAAGAAAGATGTGATGTATATGTTGCTGCCTTGTGGGCAAAATCAGATACTGGCTGAATAACACAAAGTGTAATGGGTAATGAATCAACTGTTCTTAACTATATACTGCCGGTGTTCATTTATTTGTCTAGCCAATGACTTAAATATAAAGCGTGTCCATATTTGCCCAATTTACACTGTTTTTCAAAGTCCATTGTTCGCTCAGTTGTTTTCCTCATGATTCCAAAGACTTTGAAGCATCTAAGAGCATAAATGTCCTCTTTTTTTTTACGGCGGGATTTCGATTTATAAAGGCAGCTGTACCAAGTTTAGTAAATTATGTCAAATGGATGTCGAAAGTAGCGGATCTTCTACAGTTATGGTCAGGCATCCACACTGGGATGGATGTGAAGTTGGGTTATTTTTAGGGAATGCTGATACCCTAGAATATTGGACACCACCCCAAGTGTAGATCATGGATCAGTGATGTCCTTTTGATCTGCTTTTCATAGCTGCAGGAAATATAAATACAGAGAGGGAGAGGGAGAGGGAGAGGGAGAGGGAGAGGGAGAGGGAGAGGGAGAGGGAGAGGGAGAGGGAGAGGGAGAGGGAGAGGGAGAGGGAGAGGGAGAGGGAGAGGGAGAGGGAGAGGGAGAGGGAGAGGGAGAGGGAGAGGGAGAGGGAGAGGGAGAGGGAGAGGGAGAGGGAGAGGGAGAGGGAGAGGGAGAGGGAGAGGGAGAGGGAGAGGGAGAGGGAGAGGGAGAGGGAGAGGGAGAGATCTATATTTATGTTAGATGCTTTCTACTGGTTAATTATGTAAACCTTTTTACCTGCTCTTACATTGATACTTGTAACGCAGTTCTATGAAAAGCTTTCTGATTTTTGTCCAGGGTCTTTGTTTAGTTTAGACTAGAGGTACAGCGTGGAAACAGGCCCTATCTGCCCATGCAGTCCACACTGACCATCAATCACCTGCACAATAGTTCTATGTAATCCCACCTGCATCCTACACTTTAGGGGGCATTTACAGAAGACAATTAACCTACAAACCCACACGTCTTTGGAGTGTGGGAGGAAACCGGAGCTCCCGGAGGAAACCCATGCGGTCACGGGATGAACGTACAAGCTCCACACAGACAGGACCCGTGGTCAGGATGGAACCCGGGTCTCTGGCGCTGTGAGGCAGCCGCTCTACCGCTGCGCCACCGTGCTGTTCTGATTTTCGTACTTGCGTCGGCCTTGATGTTTTTTCTCTTTCTGGATGTATTTGTAGGATGTTTCTGAAGCAGAGTAATCCCCCATTTCAACAGGTTGTGAACTGTTGTTTACAACCTGGGGGAAATGAAGAGACCTACGCTGTGGAATTCACAGCTCGTTTGAATTCAAATAATGGAAGGTAGGGGGATTTAGTAAATTTGGAGTCACCTCATGATACAGTGAAGTGTGCTAATGTACATCTTTCTATTCAGCCTTGACCTAATTAGCTGCAGATGATACAAGGCGCATGCATCCGGATGTGATTCGCAATCCCCACGTCACCACATCTGGACTGGAGCATCGCGACCACTGAGTTTAACGGAATAGATTCTACATTCTGCTTTCACTGTTCAAAATATTTGATTCTAAGTGTTGCACTCTTTCGATCAGCATTCAGTACAGACTGGACATGTCACGCTGCACAATTTAACTGCATGTCTTTGAATCCGAATTCTGCTGCCACACATTGTCCAGCCCTGTGTTAAAATGTGTCTTTAGACTTTAGACTTTAGAGGGGGGGGCACGGTGGCGCAGCGGTAATGTTGTTGCCTTACGTCGCCAGAGACCCGGGTTCCATCCTGACTACAGGTGCTGTCCGTACGGAGTTTGTACGCTCTCCCTGTGACCGCACCGGTTTTCTCTTGTTTCCTCCCGCACTCCAAAGACGTACAGATTTGTAGCTTCATTGGCTCCCGTTAAATGTAAATTGTCCCCAGTGTGTGTAGGATAGTGTCAGTGTAGGGAGTGATCGCACGGACTCGGTGGGCCGAAGGGCCTGTTTCCGCTGTAACTCTAAAGCCTAAAGCCTACAGTAAACCCTTGAAGCTTGTATCACCGATGGAGGCCACGAGAATGGAAATGGTAGGTATCACAAAATGCTGGAGTAACTCAGCGGGTCAGGCAGCATCTCAGGAGAGAAGGAATGGGTGACGTTTCGGGTCGAGACCCTTCTTCAGACTGAATAGAAATGGTGCCTTGTACGTAGAATATGCTAGCACTGCCAACATATAGAGCAGTGGAACACTGTGAATGTACAGACTGAACAGCACTACCATTTTAAAGTTGGCCAAGCGATGTGTTTGTATTCTTCCATATATTGTTTTAATGAACAAAGTTTATTTTCAAAATAAATTGCTCCGGCATTTTGTGTCCATTTTCTGTTCACACCTTCCTTATCTCTGGCCTTTGTTCCTGCTTATCAAAATCCCCCTCACACCTATGTCGACCTGTTACCTGACACATTTTGTCCTGCCCCCACCCCTTTTCCAGCACTCTTCTCTCCCCCCTCTCCCCCCCCCCCTACAATCAGTCTGAAGAAGGGTTCTGACCAAAAACGTCACCTACCCTTGTTCTCCAGGGATGCTGCTTGACCCGTTGTCAAACCAGCACTTTATGTCCTTTTGTGTAACTAAATGCCTTCTTCTTCAAGTGAAAATTATTCATTAATGTTCGCAGACCAGATGAGAATCTCGCAGACCACTAAAATCAGTTCATGTATTATGTAAAACAATGCATGTAGTGAAATGCAAATCTCGCCCTGTAAAAGGCACTATAACAACCGTGAATTCTTTACTAATGCAAAATATTGAAGACCTTGAGTAAAACCAAAACGTGCCGATAATATTCAGAAGGTCAAACAAAATATACATAGTTTCGCTTTATTACTTCCTGCTGTCTAGACCTTTTGGTATCTCTTTAGAGATACAGCATGGAGACAGGCCTTTCCGCTCACCAAGAACACGCTGCCAATCCATCTCCCATTCACACTAGTTCCATGTTATCCCACTTTCCCATCCACTCCCTACACACTAGGGTCTACAAACCTACAAACCTGCACGTCTTTCAGATGTGGGAAGAAATCTGGAGGCACCAGGAGGAAACCCACACAGTCACAGGGAGAATGTGCAAACTCCACACAGACAGTCATCTAGATTTGAACCTGGGCCCCTGACGCTGTGAGGCAGCAGCTCTACCAGCTGCGCCACAGTGTGGCCCTTCCCTCACTTTGAACTTCACCATCAAAGGGATCTATAAGAGGAGCTGTCTCACAATTCAGCCAGCATCATCAAGGATCCACACCACCCTGGCCACGCTCTCATTTCATTCTTGCCATTAGGAAGAAGGTGCAGGAGTCTGAAAACTGGAATAAAGAAAGCCCATCATAGAGTCATAGAGTCATAGAGTGTTACAGTGTGGAAACAGGCCCTTCAGCACAACTTGCCCAACATGTCCCAGCTACACTAGTCCCACCTGCCTGCATTTGGTCCATATCCCTCCAAACTTGTCCTATCCATGTACCTCTCTAACTGTTTCTTAAACTTTGGGATAGTCCCAGCCTCAACTACCTCCTCTGGCAGCTTGTTCCATACACCCGCCACCCTTTGTGTGAAAAAGTTACCCCCTTGGATTCCTATTAAATCTTTTCCTCTTCACCTTGAACCTATGTCTTCTGGTCCTCGATTCCCCTACTCTGGGCAAGAGATTCTGTGCATCTACCCGATTTATTCCTCTCATGATTTTATACACCTCTATAAGATCACCCCTCATCCTGCTGCGTTCTAAGGAGTAGAGACCCGGCCTACTCAACCTCTCCCTATAGCTCCGACCGTCTAGTCCTGGCAACATCCTCGTAAACGCCTCTACTTCCGTAGAAGTTTGAGGAGATTCAGCATGTCAGCTCTGTTGGATTTCTACAGGTTACTTTAGGGAGCATATTGACTGGTTGCATCACAGCCTGGTTCGACAATTCAGACGTGCAGGTACATAGGAGATGACAAAGAGTGGTGAACGCTGCCCAGTCCATCATGGACTCTGACCTCCCCACCATTGAAGGGATCTCTTGAAGGCGCTGCCTCATCAAGGCAACCAGCTTCATCAGAGACCCACACCACCCTGGCCATGCTCTCATTGCCATCAGGAAGAAGGTACAGGAGCCAGAAAACTGTGACGTCCAGGTTCAGGAACAGCTATTAGGTTATTGAACACCATGAGCTCTCAACTAAACTCTGAACTATGAGCTGCCTTGGTTGCACTAGGGAGTAGGGCTTTGTTTTTGTCTTTGCACACTGTAATTTGTTTGTTTGTCATAGAGTGATAAAGCGTGGAAATGGGCCATTCAGCCCAACTTGCCCACACCAGCCAACAAGACCCAGCTACACTAGTCCCACATGCCTGCGTTTGTCCCATATACCTCCAAACCTATCCAATCCATGTACGACTAATATTTGTGTTTATATATTGAACTTCTTTTTGTTGCTTCTCACAGTGTCTGCTGAGTACTATGTTTGGATAGTTGTCGTGCTGCTGCAAGCAAGATTTTGATTGTTCTGTTTCACGACATAAAACAAGAAAACACTCTTGACTCTTGATGCCATCTGGTGATAGTGTCCTGGCCAAGATCTATCCTCAACTAATTCTAATGGAAACAGATCCGTCAACCCTTCCTTTTATGGCTGTTAGGATATTGAGAGTGGTGTCTCCTACTTTGCAACTCCATAGTTAGGAATGGCCATGCATGGCAGCAAGTTCTTTACCCTGCTGCTGAATGATTTGCAGTATAAATGTTTGACTGTGGGGGGCTTACTTTGTTTGGACCATGGATCCATTCCCGAAACGTGAGCTCATTTCTTTACAGCACAGATGGTGCTGTGCCGGCTAAGTGTCGGCAGCAGTTTCTGCTTTGTGTTCCATAGTAGCTTTTCAGAGTTGTCCAGCTCGGCTGAAGGCTCCTAAAATGGTGGCCCTTAACTCCACATCATGCATGGTGTCTTTTTGATGCTCTCCACTAAGGTAGGTGGTGGCACTGTGGCACAGCGGAGGAGCTACTGCCTTGCAGAGCCAGAGACCCAGATTCAATCCTTGACAAGGGGTGCTTGGTTGCACATTCTCCCCGTGACCTGCATGGGTTTTCTCCGATATCTTCGGTTTCCTCCCACCCTCCAAAGACGTACAGGTTTGTAGGTTAATTGGCTTGGCATAAAATGTAAAAAAATTGTCCCTTGTGTGTGTGTGTGTGTGTAGGGCAGTGTTGATGTGCGGGGATCGCTGGTCAGTGTGGGCTAGGTGGGCCGAAGGGCCTGTTTTTGCTCTGCATCTCTAAACTAAAGTAAACTAAACATGTTGTAGGAAAGAACTGCTGATGCTGGTTTAAACCGAAGATAGACATAAAATGCTGAAGTAACCCATGGGCGGGGCAGGCAACACCTCTGTTTAGACGGAATGTTTCGGGTCGATGTGCTGCCTGAGTTGTGAGAGAGAGTGCAAGATGCGCCTTACCAAAGCAGGATTTCTGGGGTGACTCCTAAAGACCGCATGCTAAAAAAGTCTGAGGTATTCAACTACACTCTCCTAGTTTGAAATATGAATCCCGTCACTGGGACGCGGTGGAATGTGGAGCATGAATACATCTTACATTTAATGCCAGTGGCTTTAAGCCTCCCCATCTCCAAACCTCCGCGTCATCAGGGGAAAAATGCACAATGTCTTCGCTATAATTGTACACGCCTTTTCAGTTTTAATGATGGGATGTAAATCACATTGTTAGGACTGATGAAAAGCGGGGCTATTACGAAAATTAAAGAGGCTGGTTATGGCTGCTGCCATTTTGGATTAGGCGTGGTGGCATTTAAAAAGCGAACCTTCCAATAATCTGTCACAGAACAAAGTATAAAATAAGTTTATGGTTTTTTAAAATAACTGAAAGTCTCTTATGCTAAAGTAGAACCTCCTCAATCATATAGTATAATGTAACTTGAGCAAAACCATTTTTACATCTGTTGTCGCTTAAGATATTTGCCGTGTTACTATTTTTCTTTGACAGTTGAGAAGGATGGCTTTTCTGTTCTCTTCTAGATAGGAATGAGCATGAGACAAGATCTATTCACAATTTAGATTAGCCTCCTACTGGGGGGACCAAATTTAAATTGGATCAAATTTGCACACAGACATTTAAAAAAAAAAATGTCTGTGTACAAGAAAAGATTTGAACTGCATAAATATCAGACCAATCAGGACTGCCCGCATCTCCGGTAGAGTTGTAAGCAATTGGAAAATATTCACCTTCAGCTACTGGTGAATTTAAATCTACTTTAAAGCTGTCATGTTACCAAATAATATTGAAACATAGTCCTTACGGCTGCAACAAAATCATGGGATTCTTGACACAGTTCGGGAATTACTGCAGAAAACAGACAAATATACTTATTGAGTGCTGCATACTCTCAGAAAATTCTACATTTGCCAAACATTCTCAAGGTTAGACCCAATATGCTGGAGTAACTCAGCGGGTCAGACGACATCTATGGAGATAAAGAATTGGTGACCATTTTTGGTCGAGACCCTTCTTCAGACCAGGGCAAAACAGCCCTGTAACTTGTTTTGTAGGCAAGTTAATTCTGACTACAATTGGGCGAGTTGTTCCAAGAAAAAAAACACCGGGCCCCGAAACGTTCGAACCCTGCCATCGTACAAATGAACTCGAGGTTGCAAGAAATAATTTGAACTAAAATGCTCACAGCAAGGGAGATCTCCTAATTACCGGCTCGCAGAATTTATGCTCTCTTTGGTAGAAAAATAAATAAAAAAGGCAGCGTACATTTTAAATGGTGAGGGAGTGAAAGATGTCAGTATTCAAAGATGCCTAGCGTGTTTGGACATTAATCTCTCAGAATTAATATTAAAGGTTCAGCAAGCAATTAGAAGGCAAACTGCATGTTGGCCTTTAATGCAAGGGAATTTGACCATGAGTAGAGATATCTTGCTCCAATTATATAGTGCCTTGGAGAAAGTGCGTCTGAATATTGTGTACAGGTCTGATCTCCCCATCACGGACAGATGTTCAGTTCTTTCAATTTAAAGGGAGCAGCAGAGTTTCGGCAGATTCATTCCTGAGACAGCGAATTAGTCAAATAGACAGTGATTAAGTAGTCTGGGCTGATCAAGTCTTTGATCGGACATTATTGGCTTTATCTTGCACCAAACGTTATTCCCTTATCATGTAAATGGCTCGATTGTCATCATGTATTGTCTTTCTGCTGACGGGTTAGCGCGCGACAAAGGCTTTTCGCTGTACCTCGGTGCACGTGACCATAAACTAAACTGAACAGAGCTGAACTAAACTGATAGAAGAATGACACGAGATGTTGTTGATAGATGTAGATTTCTTAAGAGGCTTGACAAGTTGGTTGCGGATTGCTGATTCCCATGGCTGTGTTGTCCAGAGGAGACTCAGTCCCAGGATGTGGGGGGTTGAGCACTCCAATAAAAGATGAGAACACTTTTAGACTTTAGAGGTACAGCGCAGAAACAGACCGGGTCTGCACTGACTAGCGATCACCTCGTACACTAGCATTACACACTGGGGCCAATTCACAATCACATCGTACACTAGCACTGCACACAGGGGCCAATTTACAATCACCTCGTACACCAGCACTACGCACTGGGGCTAATTCACAATCACCTCGTACACTAGCACTACACACTGGGGCCAATTCACAATCACCTCGTACACCAGCACTACACACTGGGGCCAATTCACAATCACCTCGTACACTAGCACTACACACAGGGGCCAATTTACAATCACCTCGTACACCAGCTCTACACACTGGGGCCAATTCACAATCACCTCGTACACTAGCACTACACACAGGGGCCAATTTACAATCACCTCGTACACCAGCACTACGCACTGGGGCTAATTCACAATCACCTCGTACACTAGCACTACACACTGGGGCCAATTCACAATCACCTCGTACACCAGCACTACACACTGGGGCCAATTCACAATCGCATCGTACACTAGCACTACACACTGGGGCCAATTCACAATCACCTCGTACACCAGCACTACACACTGGGGCCAATTTACAATCACCTCGTACACTAGCACTACACACTGGGGCCAATTTACAATTTTACCGAAGACAATCAACCTACAAACCTGTACATCTTTGGAGTGTGGGAGGAAACTGGAGCACCTGGGGAAAACCCACAAGGTCACAGGGGGAACGTACAAACTCCATACAGAAGGCACCCACAGTCAGGATGGAACCTGGGTCTCTGGCACTGTAAGGCAGCAACTCTACCACTGCGGCACTGTGGGGCAGCAACTCTACTGCTGTGGCACTGTGAGGCAGCAACTCTACCACTGTGCCACTGTGAGGCAGCAACTCTACCACTGTGCCACTGTGAGGCAGCAACTCTACCACTGTGCCATTGTGAGGCAGCAACTCTACCACTGTGCCACTGTGAGACAGCAACTCTACCACTGTGCCACTGTGAGGCAGCAACTCTACCGCTGCCCCACTGTGCCGCCTTCATTGCTGCAAGTAAGAATTTCATTGTTCCATTTCAGGACATGTGACAGTATGTCAGGGAGAACGTACAAACTCCATACAGACAGCACCCACAGTCAGGATGGAACCTGGGTCTCTGGCACTGTGAGGCAGCAACTCTACCGCTGCACCACTGTGATTTCTTCACCCTGAGACTGTTGAATCTTTGAAATGTTCTACTCAGGCTCAGTTCGGCAGCATTTTCAAGAAATACCTGTTCCTGGTCTTGACTTTACCTTTGGCCACATTCCATCTGATATTTAACTTCCTTACGGTGGGGAAGGAAGCCATCATCCCATCAAGGGGCCCACACCAGATCCTATCTCAGTGCAGACTGGTGTCAGGCATGTTAGTGTCATTGCCCTGCTATATTTTGCCGTCGTGTTGCACCAAGCGCCTTTCTCCTGGTTCAGAGCTAATCTACAGTACCATGAGAACATAGAACATAAAACAGTACAGCACAGGAAGAGGCCCTCAGCACACAATGTCCGTGCCGAGCATGATACCAGGTTCAACTCATCTCCTATGTCTGCACGTGATACATTCTGTTTATCTATGTGTAGGAAGGAACTGCAGATGCTGGTTTAAACCGAAGAAGGACGCAAAAAGCTGGAGTAACTCAGCGGGTCTGGCAGCATCTGCGGAGAAAAGGAATAAGTGACGTTTCGGGTCGAGACCCATCTTGGGACTGAGAGTCAGGGGGATGGGAAACGAGAAATATTGACAGTGATATAGAGAGATATAGAACAAATGAATGAAAGATATACAAAAAAGTGAAGATGATCAAGGAAATGGTCCATTGTTGGCCGTGGGATAGGTGGAAACGAGGTATACAGATAATGAAACTCAACAGGACAACTGTGGAATTAGTACGAAGATGGACACAAAAAATTGGAGTAACTCAGCAGCATCTCTGGAGAGACGGAATGGGTGACGTTTCGGGTCGAGACCCTTCTTCAGACCAATTTACACCAATTTAGAATTTACACCAATTTTACACCTTTAGAAGGGCTCAACAACCAAGGATGTACACGCCACTGGAAATAAATGGGTCTACTGTGGATAGGGTGAGCAGCTTTAAATAACTGGGAGTCCACATCAAAGAGGATCTGACATGGACAACGCACATTGCCGCACTGGTGGGTAAGGCAAGGCAGCGCCTTTACCACCTTAGACAACGGAGGAAATTCAGAGTGTCTCTGAGGATCCTTCATTGCTTCTACTCTGGGGCTGTAGAGAGCATCCTGTTCGGCAACATCACAGTCTGGTTTGGGAACAGCTCTGCCCAGGACAGGATGGCCCTGCAGAGAGTAGTGCGATCGGCAGAACGCACCATGGGAACTACACTCGCCCCCCTGCAGGACCTATACATCAGGAGGTGCAGATCCAGAGCAAGCAAGATTATGAGGGACCCCTGCCACCCCAGCAACGGACTGTTCCAGCTGCTACGGTCAGGCAAACGCCTCCGCTGTCACGCTGTGAAAACGGAGCGGATGAGACGGAGTTTCTTCCCACAGGCCATCAGGACTGTTAACTATTATAACTCCAGGGACTAAATTTTCTTTTCTGTATTAATTTAAATCTATATGCTGTAATTGTAATTTTTTTTGCGCAATCCGCAAGCATTGCCACTTTCATTTCACTGCACATTGTGTATGTGTATGTGACAAATAAACTTGACTTGACTTGACTAAACCAGCATCTGCAATTCCTTCCTACACTCCAGAGATGCTGACTGTCCCGCTGAGTTACTCCAGCTTTTTGTGTCTATCTTCGGTTTAAACCAGCGTCGGCAGTTCCTTCCCACACAGTGAAATTAGTACAATCACTGGGATAGGGGTGGGATGGAGAGAGAGGTTTGTACCCATCTGAAAACTTTTTAAATGTCACTATCACATCTGTCTCCCAACACATCCCTCTGACAGCATGTTCCAGACACATACCATTCTCTGTATAACAAAGCATGCCCCTGCACATCTTTGTTAAACTTTGCCCCGCTCACCGTA
This sequence comes from Rhinoraja longicauda, assembly GCF_053455715.1. NCBI lineage: Eukaryota > Metazoa > Chordata > Chondrichthyes > Rajiformes > Arhynchobatidae > Rhinoraja > Rhinoraja longicauda. The sequence goes on from NC_135958.1 coordinate 69,355,911, forward strand.
CAGCTCTGCCTTCACCTCTTTGACATCCTGGGAAATAAGTTCTAACTGTCTACCCTGTCGTTGCCTCCCATAGTGGTATATAATGCTATCAGGTTTCCTCTCGAAGAAAACAATCTATGCTTGTCCAACCACTCCGTCTAACATACGTCACCTCCAGTCCAAAACTAAGGTCACCTCAACGTCAGTAGTTGAGCTGCAGAACCTGGTGAACATTTTCAAGTGCACATACACGAGTCGACATCCATCGAAACTTGTTACAGGACACTCCTTACACCACCAATGTTCCTCAACAGTATAACCAATGTTGTCATTGTGGGCTGAAGGGCCTGTTCTTATACTGTACTATAATTTAGTTTGGTTTAGAGATACAGAACAGTCCCTTGCAGAACAACCAGTTGACAGATACAGTCCCTTACAGAACAATCACAAGGGACTGAATGACCTACTCATCTATTTTTTTTAAAAGTTCTCTGTTCTTGTGCTCTCTTCCCCTCCCCCTGAGAAGCCAGCTTCTCGTTCTCACATAGCAAACAGCTAACAGTGGCCTGCTTCCTTTATCATCATTCCTTTTCTGCAGATCTTTCATTCATTTGTTCTATTTCTCTCCACATCACTGTCTCTTTATCTCGTTTCTCTTTCCCCTGACTCACAGTCTGCAGAAGGGTCTCGACCCGAAACGTCACCCATTACTTTTCTCCAGAGATGTTGCCTGACCCGCTGAGTTACTCCAGCACTTTGTGTATTTTGTGTGTGTAGGAAGAAACTGAACAGGAGGCAAAAGTTATTTTTGTCCCTGGAGTGGTGATGGCAAATACCAATGATTTCAGTCTTACTAACATAGGTATGGAAAAGATAGTTTTGCTGTACCATTTCTCAGATAATTTCCAATCTATGATTCCATCATGCATACATATATATACATATATATATATATATATATATATATATATATATATATGTATACATATACATCTATATATACACACACATATATATATATATATATATATATATCAGACACACACATATACATACACACACAAACACACACACACACACACACACACACACACATATATATATACATATATACATGTACATATATATATACACATATATATATATATAAAACAGACACACAAATATACATACACAAACACACTCACAGATATATATATATATATATATATAATGTGTATCTATCTTCTGTTTAAACCAGCATCTGCAGTTCCTTCCTACAAATTTCACAAGGCCTTGGTTGGGCAAAGATATTTATCTGTGAACATCACAAGCTTGTTAGCAAGTACAAGCTGCTAGTGGTGGAAGGTTCTGAATCAGCACTAATTTATCACCCTTAGAAAGTAAATCATAAATATATTCCTCGAGCATGCGTCACTTTGTGGTATTGTTTTCACCTGCGCGTGATGCAAAGGCACTTTCTATGCAGTAATGTGACAGCTCTCTAGTAGAGGGTTTGACAAGGAAAAATTATGCCCTCTTATAAAAAGTGGATGAATCCCAACTTTAAGCACAACACCAACAGCTGTAGCCCAAAGTTCCCAACATAAATCACAGCTCCAGATCTGGGGAAGATGGTGTTGAGGGGGAGTCAGAGCTTGTTGTGGCACGGTGGCACTGTCCAGCAGTAAAGCAGCCACTCTTGTAGCATTTAACTTTGTTTCGTTTAGTTTAGTAATGGGATGGAACGCAGAAACAGGCCCTTCGGCCCACCGAGCCCGCGCCGACCAGCGATCCCCGCACATTAACACTACCCTACCCACAATAAGGACGGATTTTACATTTACACCAAGGCAATTAACCTACAAACCTGCACGTCGTTGGAGTGTGGGAAGAAACCGAAGGTCTCGGAGAAAGCCCACGCAGGTCACGGGGAGAACGTACAAACTCCGTACAGACAAGCACTCGTGGTCAGGATCAAACCCAGGTCTCTGGCTCTGTAAGACAGTAGCTCTACCGCCACGCCACCGTGCCGCTCAATACCAGAGTCCCATGATATAAAATTGAAAGAAAACACTTCTGAACCTGAACATTAATTTCAAGAGGGTACCGCAGTATTTAAATGTCACGCGGTCAGTGAAATATTTTCTATTCAAATCCACTCCCGTTCTCCTGTCCCACCCACCCCAAACCAAGGGAATTTAGAGTTTATGGAACAGTCCAAGTCCTGAGACATCCAAGTGTGAAATTGAGTTTAGCCTGAGATTCAATTTCAGGTCTCCTACATGGGCGCCAGATTTCTTAGCATCGTGTGTACGTGGCAGTTCCTGAGTTTATTTAAGAGGTAGACATAAATCCATTCCCACTACACTGACATGTTTAAACTGTCATTTTTATGAAGTTTTATCTCATTTTCACAAGGCACATTGAGAATCCCACCAAGTTTAAAATATTCGCTTTTGACAATTCTGCGCTTCGCACATCGACGTAACCTCTCTTCATTTGGAAGGTGATTTTTCATGGTGCCTTACAGCTATTTGACAGGGTAACTGGACAACCAGTATGCTTTTTTCAGAAATGTATATTGGAGGAAAAAGATAGCGGAAGGTTTTAAAGCTCAGTTTGCAGTATGTGTGCTTACTTTCTGGAGATAAGAAGTTACACCCGGTTCAGTGGCGCCATAAACCCGGCTTCCATCCTGACTACGGGTCTTGTCTGCAGGGAGTTTGTATGTTCTCCCCGTGACTGTGTGGGTTTTCTCCGGGTGCTCCGGTCTCCTCTCACATTCCCAAAACACGCTGGTTTGTAGGTTAATTGGCTTCGGTAAGAATTGTAAATTGTCCCTAGTGTGTGTAGGATAATGCTAATGTACAGGGATCACTGGTCGGCACGGACTCGGTGGGCCGAAGGGCCCGTTTCCACGCTGTATCTCTGAACTAAACTAAACTTGGTGTCAGTGCACGTGATCACTGTCTCTGCATGTTCTAACGTGCAATCCTTGGCTGAGTCAAATAGGAACAGATACATGGATTGGGATCTTCCTAACTGATGGTTTCAAGCCTGTTGGAGGAAGAAGCTTCAACATAAAGGGTTTATAAACAGTAGATAGACACAAAAAGCTGAGTAACTCAGCGGGTCAGGCAGCATCTCTGGAGAAAAGGAACAAGTGATGTTTCGGGTCGAGACCCTTCTTCAGGCAGTGAAAACAACGTTGGCTGAATTACAAACCTTGGAAACAACCCAGAGGGAAAAAGTCAAAGGCAATGAGTTTCCAAGTCAACCGTGAACATTGCAAAAGAGGGATGGTTCTCTGTCTACAGGAGATCAGAGTGAGAGTGGAAATCAAAGTGCAAGCCGGAGAATGATTAGATGCATGAACATTGGGGAACTTTAAGAAGGAATCAAAATAAGCACAGATATGATTGAGTCTCAGTACAATTTAGTGAATATTAGTACAAATGGGAAAACTACATATAATTCTCACCATAGTTGTAATTATTAAATGTTTATATTCAGGGTTACAGCTGATATTCAGAAACACATAACGCAATGTATTCATGGTTATGCAAAGCTACATTACAATTATAGTATAGGATGTAAATTTACATATGTGAAATCTGCTTGAAAAGTGATATGTCCGAATAATGAAAATTATTATGTGGAAATTATTAAATTATTAAATTAAAAGTGATCTGCAGGGATACAATAATGACGTTGTCAACTTTTAGTGCAGTTTCCAGCCAAGAGGAAAAAGAGTAAATTTTATGTTTGATGAAAGTTATAACTGCATTTAAATAAGTCTCTTAAATAATTACTGACTGTATATTTTCAACCTGTGTTTAATCTAGTTTAGTTTAGTTTAGTTTAGCGGAAACAGTCCCTTCGGCCCACCGAGTCTATGCCAACCAGAGATCCCCGCACATTTACATTATCCTACACACACCAGGGACAATTTACAATTTTACCAAGCCAATCAGCCTACAATCCTGGACATCTTTGGAGTGTGGGAGGAAACCAGAGGGAAAACTCACATGGTCATGGTGGAGAGTGTACAAACTCCATGCAGACAGCACCCATAGTCAGGATCGAGCCCGTGTCTCTGGCGCTGTAAGGCGGCAATTCCACCGCTGCCCCACCAAGCCGACCCCACTACTGAGTAAGTAGTTAATTTATGAAAATCATTTCATATTTACAGATAGTTCATGGTTTGCATGAGTGTGATATTTGTGTTTAAGACGTTATGCAGCATACGTGAATGTAAGGGCACCTTGAAGAATTTTATACTGCATGTGGAATGACCTTTGATGCATTATTGTACCAGCGACTGCTGTTAGTCGAGTGTCGACTGGCTTCAATAAAAGATGTTTTATTGGCAGTTCTGTGCTCTTCTACTTGCCTGAATGAACAGCATAACAAAAGAGTCACTAGATACCAAAATCCAAAGTAAATTTATGGACTGTCTAAATTGGAACAATTCTTTCATATGTTTAAACAAGTAATTTTTGGGCAGAGTGTATCAGTTTTTCAAGAAAATGGTGATGGAATGAAGAGCCTCAGCACTTTTTGCCTTGTGCCTCTGCAGATGTGCATTGCTATGTCGATGTGCTTAAATACTGTCAACTTATTGGCTTATGGTGACCTTAACCAGAAAGGAGACACTGGCACCAAAATCATTCATGTGTGCTTTCTTCACATGTTAGTCTTTTATCTTGTGGTGTCTGGTGTCTAAGTAAAACCTGCTCGAAGCATTTAATATGTTACTGAGAATTCTCCTTCCTTTCTCCCACCTCCAGGTTTGAATGGACAGGGATTTCCATTGTCTCCTTGGCCCGGCTTGGACTGTAATGAGTTGTAACTGGGCCAACATTGCGTTGGTTGTTAATGTATCTCGCATGTCATTTTGGGCCCAAGATAAGCTAAACCTCAAGCTTTGGGGCGGTAGAGTTGCTGCCTTGCAGCGCCAGAGACCCGGGTTCGATCCTGACCTCGAATGCAGCCTGTACAGAGTTTGTACGCTCTCCCCGTGACCGCGAGGGTTTTCTCCGGGTGCTCCCGTTTCCTCCCACTCTCCAAAGACGCACAGGTTTGCAGGTTAATTGGCTTGGGTGAAATTGTAAATTGCCCTTATGTGTGAAGGATAGGGAGATGATTGCTGGTCAATGCGGAGTCGGTGGATCAAAGGGCCTGTTTCTGGTCTGTACCTCTAAAGTCTAAACTCAGAAACGCAGTTTTCATGGGGTGATTTATCTAACTATTTCCCTGGTGGTAAGAAGGGAGCACCATCCATCCAACGCATCTGTTTTCTCTTCACAAGGAGGCTTCCTGCCCAATGCATTCATTTCTCTGGTTGTCTCAAGGGGCACTCCCTGCCAAGCATCTTAAGCAATAAATTGTATCATTCTTTTACGAGAATGTAGACTTTTAATTTAAGGGGATGATAGTAACGAGAAGAATATTCTTTTCAATTTCTTCTTTGGATCAGCAGTTTAGTTTAGTTTAAAGACACAGCGCGGAAACAGGCCCTTCAGCCCAACGAGTCCACGCCGACCAACAATCCCCCTGCACTAACGCTATCTTATCGAAACGTGTAAGATTATTAAGGGGTTGGACACGATAGTGGCAGGAAACATGTTCCCAATGGTGGGGGAGACCAGAACAAGGGGCCACAGTTTAAGAATAAGGGGTAGGCCATTTAGAACGGAGATGAGGAAAAACTTTTTCAGTCAGAGAGTGGTGAATCTGTGGAATTCTCTGCCTCAGAAGGCAGTGGAGGCCAATTCTCTGAATGCATTCAAGAGAGAGCTGGATAGAGCTCTTAAGGATAGCGGAGTCAGAGGGTATGGGGAGAAGGCAGGAACGGGGTACTGATTGAGAATGGTCAGCCATGATCACATTGAAAGGCAGTGCTGGCTCGAAGGGCCGAATGGCCTCCTCCTGCACCTATTATCTATTGTCTATTGTCTATCCGACACACACTAGGGACAATTTATAATTCTACCAAGCCAAATGACCTACAAACTTGTATGGCTTTGGAGTATGGGGGGGTAACTGGAGATCCTGGAGAAAACCCACGCGGTCATAGAGAGAACGTGCAAACTCCTTACAGACAGAACCCATAGTCAGGATCGAACCCGGGTCTCTGGCGCTGTAAGGCAGCAATTCTACCGTTGTGCCACAGTGCCAACCAAAATGAAATGAAGGTGAAGGAAACTAAATCCAACTGGACATACATTGTATAAACAGCTTGGGGTAACTCTTGGAGTTATTTTTGGGTGGAAATGTAAGTATGCAGTCCTACCATACCATTGCTTGTTGGCTGTTTCAAGGTAGTAATCTTCTTCATTAGGATCAAAAGCTAATTGGCACTTTTTTTTCTGCACACCTTTTGTTCAAAATGTGCTCCAAACCCGAATGAGGAATCCATTCACAAGTCCTGGGGGGAGCGGTAATTGGCGGCTGGGTGGCGCGGCGGTAGAGTTGCTGCCTTACAAAGCCAGAGACCCGGGTTCGATCCCGACTATGGGCGTCATCTCTACGGAGTTTGTACCTTCTCACCGTGTTTACCCCGAGTGCTCCAGTTTCCCCCCACACTCCAAAAAGGTACACGTTTGTAGGTTTTTATTCACAAAATGCTGGAGTAACTCAGCAGGTCGGGCAGCATCTCAGGAGAGAAGGAATGGGTGACGTTTCGGGTCGAGACCCTTCTTCAGACTGAGTTAATTAACTCGGCAAAATAGGAAATGATCCCTAATGTGTAGGATAATGCTAGTGTGCGGGGATCGCTGGGCGGCATGGACCGAAGGGCCTGTTTCCACACTGTATCTCTGAACTGAACTAAATGAATGTTGCCTTGCTGGAGATGCCAAACCTCTATCAGGGGAAGGACATAAAAACCTGCATGAGAACATTTTGAAGTAGAAGGGAGTGATCCCTTGTGTGCTGGAAAATATTTATCCTTCCATCAACGTCGCTGAAGCTTTTTAGAGTGCATCTACTTCAAAGTGATGCTTTCCTGTGTTAAGATAGGCACAAAGTGCTGGAGTAACTTGACAGGTCAGGCAGCATCTCTGGAGAAAAGGAAAAGGTGACGTTTCGAGTCGGAACCCTTCTTCAGACTGAAAGTAAATTAGGGGGGAGGGGGAGGGGGGGGGGGAGGGGAATCTGAGGAAGGAATAGGCAGGAACAATACATGGCCAGCACAGATGACCAAAGAAAGGTGTATTCTATGATGCTCCAATTGTTGGCTGGGGAAGAGGTGATAACGAAGGGCTACAGGGATGCAAACAGTGGAACTGGTAGGATGTCTAGGGTGGGGGAGGTGGGGGGCTGAGAGGAAATGCGGCAGTTCCTTGAAATTAGAGAAAGTCGCCTTCATGCCACTGGGGTGTAAGCTGCCCAAGCAAAATATGAGGTGCTTCTCCTCCAATCTGCGTGTGGCCTCACTCAGTGTTAAAGAGACGCCGTGCAGAGGGTTTGCATTAGTTGTGCTGTAGGTCCATTCTTGTATGACTTTCTACAGCGGGGAGATAATCGGTGGGGTGAAGTGCGTTGGAACCAGCTACTGGGATGAGATGGATCAGGTGTGATAAAGATCAGGATCATGGGATTGTTAAACCAGTGGGGAGATGGATGGGTGGGGAAGGGATTGAGGTGGAAATAAAATCAGTCAATAAGTTTGGAAGGAGGCGAAGAAAATCAGGGTGGACTGGGAGAGGATCGAGGGAGAGCTAGAGAGAAGATCAAGGTGCAGGAGGTTGAGCACAACACAAAGGGCTGGAAGAACTCAACAGGTCAAGAAACGTCTGTGGAGGGAATGGACAATAGACAATAGGTGCAGGAGGAGGCCATTCGGCCCTTCGAGCCAGCACCGTCATTCAATGTACTCATGGCTGATCATCCACAATCAGTACCCCGTTCCTGCTCTCTCCCCATACCCCTTGACTCCGCGATCATTAAGAGCTCTATCTATCTGGTGGCTAATCGGGTCAGGACCCTTCTTTAGACCCATTGAATCAGAGGAGATTGAAGTAGGCGCTGAAGAGGATGAGAAGATGTCAAGAGATGAGTTGGCTCCAGGAAAGGAGATGGGTTGGTGGAGGACAAGCCAAAAATGCTGGAGGTACTCAGCAGGCCAGGCAGCACCGTGGAGGGAAATGGACAATGGTTTGGGTAGAAAGGAACTGCAGATGCTGGTTTACACCAAAGGTAGACACAAAATGCTGGAGTAACAGCGGGTCAAGCAGCGCCTCTGGAGAAAAGGAATATGTGACGTTTTGGGTCAAGACCCTTCTTCAGACTGCTTTCACCTCCTTTTCTTCCGACCCACTCAGTTGGTGGGTAGGTGGAGAATGGGGGCAGGTGTGGGTGCTTGGTGACCACACTGGTCCTGAAGATAAAACTGGAACATGCCCTGAAGGAGATCCTAGCATCCTGGGAGTCTGGCTGTGGTCTGGCTCGAAGCAAGCATTTTTGTTACTTCTTTTCTTAAAAAGACACAATGTGCTGGAGTAACTCAGCGGGTCAGGCAGCATCTCTGAACATGGATAGGCGACGTCTTGGGTCGGAGCCATTCTTCGAACCAGCATCTGCAGTTCCTTGTGCCAGCTTACTTTAGACTTCAGAGATGTAGTGTGGAAACAGGCCCAATGGCCCACCGAGTCCGCGCCGACCAGCAATCCCTCCGTACACTAACACTGTCCTACATGCCAGTGGTCATTTTACAACTTACTGAGGCCAATTAACCGACAAACCTGGATGTCTTTGGTGTGTGGGAGGAAACCGGAGCACCTGGAGAAAAACCCATGCGGTTACAGGGAGAACGTACAAACTCCGTACAGACAGCGCCCATAGTCAGGATTGAACGCAGGTTTCCGGCACTGAAATGCACCAAAGCTGCCACAATAGACAATAAACAATAGGTGCAGGAGGAGGCCATTCGGCCCTTCGAGCCAGCACCGCCATTCAATGTGATCATGGCTGATCATTCTCAATCAGTACCCCGTTCCTGCCTTCTCCCCACGCCCCCTGACTCCGCTATCCTTAAGAGCTCTATCTAGCTCTCTCTTGAATGAGAGCACTGTGCCACTGTTGGTTCACCTTTTTGCAGTCAAAGCCATTTGTAAATCACATAAATATTGCACATGCTCCATGAGACACGCACTGCACTGCAACTGGCCTTACTGTACGTGCCCACTGCGCATTGTCAACAGGGACGATCAAGATCCAACATGCCAAAGCATTCAGTTGTGCTTGAAAACTGTCTTTCAGAAGAAGCTATTGTTTTGCCGATTAAAAAAGCTGAAATGTTCTATAGAGTTTCCGGCCCATTACCAGGTCAATGTCCCTTTGTTCGAGCTTCCTGGGCACATATCAGCTGCCGCCTTACTTGCATTACAAAAGCGGTCGCATTTAGAAATGCTTGATCAGCATTGGGCATTGAGTAAGGAGCATTGCAGCGCCCAGAGAGGGGTAGCAGAGAAGGGAGAGACTGCTTTCGGTTGCAACGCGTCCCAGCTTTTTCACTCACGGAAGCAGAAATGGCAAGTGGACGAGGCCCCTAATTCATGAGGGGACAGCATGACTGAGTGCGACGAGCAGAAGCTTGCAACAACCTCGTCAGCAAAGCATCTGCATGATAATACGTCCACTGTGCTGCTTCCCAGGGGGCTGAGTGCACAATTACAGCTGACAGTACACTCTTTCCCCACATCTCCGCCCCCACCAACGAACAGCAGCGGGAGGATCCGAGACAGTGGTCGTCCCGGGATATCACCACAGGGCACCACATCAGTTCATAAGGTCATAAGGAATAGGAGTAGAATTAGGCCATTCGGCCCATCAAGTCTACTCCGCCGTTCAATCATAGCTGATCTGTCTCTCCCTCCTAACCCCATTCTCCTGCCTTCTCCCCATAACCTCTGACACCTGTACGAATCACCTGCACTAGTTCAGTTTAGTTTAATGATAATATAATAATAATATATTCCTTTATTCGTCCCACACCGGAGAAATTTAGTGTTACAGCAGCAAAGTGGGTAGCAAGAGAGCATTCATTATAAATAGAAGACACATAAATTGTCATCAGTTTTCCGTGTGTTCTTAGCTGTTATTGTTGACTCGTCTGCTGGGAGCAGTGCTGGTTGTGCAGTCTCACAGCAGCGGGAAGGAAGGACCTCCTATATTTCTCCTTCACGCACTTGGGGTAGAGGAGTCTGTCACTGAAGGAACTACTCAATGCAGTGACAGTGTCCTGCATGGGGTGGGAGTCGTTGTCCAGCAGCGATGTTAGCTTTGCCATCATCCTCCTCTCTCCCACCACCTGCACTGAGTCGAGGGGGCAACCTAGGACAGAGCCGGCCTTCCTGACCAGCTTGTCGAGTCTCTTCCCTTCCGCCGCTGAGATGCTGCTGCTCCAGCAGACCACTCCATAGAAAATGGCCGATGCAACCACCGTTTGTAGAAGGTCCTTAGGAGTGCCCCCAGCACTCCAAATGCCCCGAGTCTCCTTAGCAGATAAAGTCTGCTCTGGTCCTTTCTGTATAGCACATCGGTGTTTTCAGTCCAGTCCAGTTTATTGTTGAGGTAGACACCCAGGTACTTATAAGAATCCACCCTCTCAATGTCTATTCCCTGGATGTTCACCGGTGTCGGGGGGACCAGGCTGCGCCTGCGGAAATCTACCACCATCTCCCTGGTTTTCCCCGCGTTGATCCGGAGGCAGTTCCGCTGGCACCAGTCCACAAACTCCTTGATCAGTTCTCTGTACGCCCTGTCCTCGTCGCCCGTGATGAAGCCGACGATGGCAGAGTCGTCAGAGAACTTCTGTAGATAGGAGTCTGCAGAGCTGTGCCTGAAGTCCGCAGCGTACAGGGTGAACAGGAATGGCGCTAGCACTGTTCCCTGCGGAACCCCAGTGCTGCAGACCACCCTGTCCGAGACCAGGTCCTTTGTCCTCACATACTGTGGTCGGTTGGTGAGGTAGTCCAGAATCCAGGATGTGAGGTGGTGATCCATTCCTGTGCACTCCAGCTTGCCCCCCAGAAGCCCCAGCTGGATGGTGTTGAATGCACTGGAGAAATCAAAGAACATGATTCTCACAGTGCTATCCGGCCTCTCCAGGTGTGAGAGAGCTCTGTGTCGTAGGTAGATGATGGCGTCCTCCACCCCGATGCGAGTCTGGTAGGCGAACTGCAGCGGATCCATTGATGGTCTCACCAGGGGACGGAGATGGGCGAGGACCAGACGCTCCAGTGTCTTCATCAGGTGTGATGTCAGTGCCACCGGCCTGTAGCTGTTGAGTTCCTTCGGGTGCGGCGTCTTTGGTACCAATACCACGCAGGATGTTTTCCACAGCTGTGGAACTCTCCCCAGTTTCAGGCTCAGATTGAAGACGTGCTCCAATATCCCGCACAGCTGGTCTGTACAGGAGCATCGAGCTGATGCCGTCCGGACCAGCCGCCTCCCTCGCATTGATCTTCCTGAGCGCATTTCTCACCTGGTCTGTGGAGAAAGACAGATTGGAGCACAGGGGCTGGGTGCTGAAGGGTGTGAGAGGAGGAGGGGGTGTGGGGGGGGGGGGGGGGGGATGGTGTGGGGGAGGAGGTGGGGGGGGGGTGGGGTTGGGGCAGGAGAAGCAGAAGCAGTGTGACTGTGACCCAAGTGCTGTGGGAGGGGAGGTGGGGCAGCGTACTGGACGTGCACCGAGGTTCAGTGAAAGGCTTTTGTTGCGTGCCAACTAGTCAGCCGAAAGACAATACATGATTACAATCCAGCCATTTACAGTGTACAGACACATAAGAGAATAACGTTTCGCGCAAGGTGACACCAGTAAAGTCTGATCAAAGATAGTCCGAGTGTTGCCAATGAGGTAGATAGCAGTTCAGGACGGCTCTCTAGTTGTTGGTAGGACGATTCAGTTGCCTGATAACAGCTGGGAAGAAACTCCCTGAATCTGGAGATGTGTGTGGCAAGTTGGCCGGGTATAATGGCATTTCTGTGCACACCACCGTAAACAACGTTAATGATGTATGTGTAGCCTCTGAGTAGGTCAGAAATTCCTTTACACAGTTCTTGTTGTGTATATGTTTTTGAGACTTTTAAGACTTTAGAGATACAGTGCAGAAACTGTCCCTTCAGCCCACCGATCGCACGCCGACCAGCTATCCCCGCGCACTAACACTAACCTGCACACTAGGGACAATTTATAATATTACCGAAGCCGATTAACCTACAAACCTGCACATCTTGGGAGTGTGGGTGGAAACCGGAGCACCCGGAGAAAACCCACACAGGTCACGGGGAGGACGTACAACTCTGTACAGACAGCACCCGTAGGCAGGATCGAACCCGGGTCTCTGGGGCTGCAAGGCAGCAGCTTTACCGCTGTGCCATTGTGTTTCGCCCTCATTCTGAATAAAGTTTATTTTTGGAAAAAAAAAAATCTCCACTGCCTCCTATCCCAAACCCGCTCGCCCGCCCCCTCCCTGCCTGCACCCTGCAACCGTGCTCGTGGTCTGAGTCGGCTGGACTTGCTCTGGGTTCTAATCTCGTAACCACTCTGCGCTCAGTTTTGCTGGGTGAGGGCAGGGCCATAGTAGCAATCATTGGCCAGATGGGGTCAGCACAAGCAGTGCATCAGGATACAAAACAACACTCATTGCAGCGATGGACAGGGAACACACTGGACTCTGAGTAATCCTGCCTGGAATCTTTCCCTGTTTAATGAGGGGGCCGTTCGAAACCCAGTGGCTGCACAATCAATCAGATGGACATTCGTAATCTGTCCCGTGTCCACAGGTCCTGTTAGAATGCCGTTTCCTCTATTTTAGTGCTTTTATTTATGGGCGAGTAAATGAAAATCACATTGTGGGTTGCACGTATTTGCTTCGTAGATTGGTCTACTTTACCCCCTGCGTCTGGGTTGGATTGCAGTTCAAGGTCAACTGCTATTGCAATGTCACAGTTCTCGTGCGTTTTCGGGTGTTGTTTCGGATCCAAAACCCGCCCTCCTAAACGGAGCTGATTCATGCACAATGGTCATGCATGCAGTGGTAGAGTTGCTGCCTTACAGCGCCAGAGACCCTGGTCCGATCCTGACCACGGGTGCTGTCTGCGCAGAGTTTGTACGTTTGTCCGAAGTCTCTGGTTCCCTCCCACACTCCCAAGAAGTACAGGTCTGTAGGTTAATTGGCTTGGTATAAGTGCACAATTGTCCCTAGTTTAGTTTAATTTATCGTCACGTGTACCGAGGTACAGTGAAAAGCTTTTGTTGCGTGCTGACCAGTCAGCAGAAAGACAATACATGATTACAATCGAGCCATTTACAGTGAACAGATACATGATAAGGGAATAACATTTAGTGCAAGGTAAAGCCAGCAAAGTCTGATCAAGGACAGTCCGAGGGTCACCAATGAGGTAGATATAGGTCAGCACTGCTCTCTGGTTGAGGTCAGATGAATCAGTTGCTCGATAACAGCTGGGAAGAAACTGTCCCTGAATCTGGAGGCGTGCGTTTTCACACTTCTGTACCCGTTGCCCGAGTGTTCTCTCCATGACCGTGTAAGTTTTCTCCGGGTGCTCTGAGTTCCTCCCACACTCCAAAGACGTACAGGTTTGTAGGCTAATTGGCTTTGTAAAATTGTTAATTGTCCCTGGTGTGTAGGATAGTGTAAGTGCGCAGGGATCGCTGGTCGGCGCGGACTCGGCGGGACGCAGGGCCTGTTTCTGCGCTGTATCTCTAAGCTGAACTAACCTAAACTAAGTTGGCGCTTGCATAAGCCGCACCCACCTTATTTGCTGGTTCATCTCCAGCTTCCCTGCCCACGCTCTCTGTCGTGGATATGATATAGTACAGCCTCCCCATTCTGCCTGGCGACAGCTGTTGCCCACTTCAAAATATAACATTCATTTTAGCCGTAGGATTTGCACATGTCTGTATGTGTCTGAGGAGAACAAAAGGATATCGTTGTAAAGCTCCTTCCCTTCCATCCACCTGCGCGAGTTCATTGTTTATCTTCATTGACTGATGGATTTACTTTGCATTAAGACGACACGCAATGTGGAGACAGACATGTGTGCAAATGACAATGACTTCATCGTGGTATCGTTCTAACTTTGGTTCCAAGGCCAAAAACTGGCTACAGGGGGAAAAGAAAAGTTGTTTGTCTCAAGTAAAAACAGGGATTGTTGACTAAAATCCTCCTTCAGATTACCACAATGATTACCTCCTGCCTTACAAATGAAAAAATAAAGTGCTGGAGTAACTCTAACCGGTCGGGCAGCATCTCTGGAGAACATGGATAGTTTTAGTTCAGTTTTAGTGACTGCTGCCTGAGCCGCTGAGTTACTCCAGCACTTGGTGTGGACATTTTGGGACGGGACACTTTCTTCAGCCCTCCTGATTTATCCGCAGAGCGTGAACGAGCGGTATTATTTAGGAAAGTCACACCGAAGGCCAACATTATTCAGAGTCCTTTGACATTGAGAACACAACACCAGGCTGGAAAACAGACAGGAAATGGATGCCTCTGCTTTGCCGAGCATCAGACGTAACGTGTAATCTATCTCTGCTGAAAATATCCGACAAGATGTAAAACCAGTTTCATGTGGACAGTGATAAATATATATATAGGTGAGTGTTTCTCGTCTCTGCCCTAAGTTGTGGCTTGAAACGGAAAGCCCTTGGGTTCATTGTTGTCAGTGGATTTTATGTTTTATGTCTTTGCAGGAAATTATGCAGCAAGGGAGTGGCTGTATAGAAAGCAGATAACCTTACCTCATCCCCACCTGCATTACTATTACCAGATGCAACAAACATGCTTGTTGGCCTCATCTGCTGCCAAACCATGTGCAGCAAGAGCAGGGCACAGCGCCCCCAATGGTCTGGAAAGTAAGTGCTGCACTGAGCACATTGCAACCAAATATTGTCTGGTGCACAGACATGCCGTTTACAGCACAGAAACTGGCTCTTCGGCCCTACTGGTCCATGCTAGTGCTAATGTTCTGCTTGTCCTTCATCTACTTTTATTCAATCAAAACCACTCAATCAACCAATGAGGAAAAGCTTTTACACCCAGAGAGTTGTCAATCTGTGGAATTCTCTGGCACAAAAGGCAGTGGCCAATTCTTAGGGCTAATGGAATCAAGGGATATGGGGAGAAAGCAGGAACAGGGTGCTGATTTTGGATGATCAGCCATGATCATATTGAATGGCGGTGCTGGCTCGAAGGGCCAAATGGCCTGCCCCTGCACCTATTTTCTATGTTTCTTTAGATTTTTTTTTAGATTTAGAGATACAGCGTGGAAACAGGCCCTTCGGCCCACCGAGTCCGCGCCGCCCAGCGATCCCCGCACATTAACACTATCCTACACACACTAGGGACAATTTTTTCCATTTTACCCAGTCAATTAACCTACAAACCTGTACGTCTTTGGAGTGTGGGAGGAAACCGAAGATCTCGGAGAAAACCCACGCAGGTCACGGGGAGAACGTACAAACTCCATACATACAGCGCCCGAGGTCAGGATCGAACCTGAGTCTTTGGCGCTGCATTCGCTGTAAGGCAGCAACTCTACCGCTGCGCCACCGTGCCGCCCTATGACGTTCTATGTTAACCCTTCTAACTTCAAGTAACCCTTGCTTTCCCTCTCTCTCCATCCCTCCCCGTTCTAGTTCTCTGACCAGTCTGACTGTCTTCCTGATTACATTTTTATCTTTGTATGCTTCTTCTAGCTAACAATGATCTGTTCTTCATTTTCATTGGAGCCTCGTCCACTTTGATGTCTCGTTTTCACACCTTACCCTTCCATATCTCTGTGTCTCCCTCTTTCCTGACTCTCCGTGTGAAGAGGTTGTCTCGACCCTAAATGTCACCCATTCCTTCTTTCCAGAGATGTTGCCTGTCCCACTGAGTTACTCCAGCATTTTCTGTCTATCTTCAATTTTTTTTGCTCCTCTTAGTTTTTATTTAGCTTCCCTAGAAATGCAATTATTGCCACTCACCTCAGTCACCAGCTTTGGGGGTGAGATCCTCATTTTAACCACTTCTTAAGTTATTTTTCCTGAGTTTTCTGCTGGGTCTATTAGTGGTGCTCCTGCAGGACAGGCCTTTGTTCTGGCTTCACCCAGGAGGCAAGAGAGATTTATTGTTATAAGTCCCAAAGAGAACAATGAAATTCTTACTTGCAGCAGCACCACAGAATATGTAAACATAGTACTCTGTAAACAATATAACAAACGAAAAGAAATTAAGTGTATGTATATAAATATATAAGAAAATAACTGCAGATGCTGGTACAAATCGAAGGTATTTATTCTCAAAATGCTGGAGTAACTCAGCAGGTCAGGCAGCATCTCGGGAGAGAAGGAATGGGTGACGTTTTGGGTCGGGACCCTTCTTCAGTCTGACCTGCTGAGTTACTCCAGCATTTTGTACATAAATATATATATATTTACACACACACAAAAATATATTTATATATATATATATATATATGTTTGTACACACTGATCATACACACACACACACACACACACACACACACACACACACACACACACACACACACACACACACACACACACACACACACACACATTCGATCCTGACTATGGATGCTTGTCTGTACATAGTTTGTACTTTCTCCCAGTGACCTGCGTGGTTTTTCTCCAAGATCTTTGATTTTCTCCCTCACTCCAAAGACGTACAGGTTTGTTGGTTAATTGGCTTGATATAAATGTAAAATAGTCCCTCGTGTGTGTAGGATAATGTTAATGTGCGGGGAATCGCCGGTCGGTGCGGACTTGGTGGGCCGAAGGGCCTGTTTCCGCGCTGTATCTCTAAACTAAACTAATCATACATTGCCCCCTTCACCAATATCCACCTATTGCTTTGCCAGGCTTTGCCTCACCCCCACCTCTCTTTTCCAGCTTTCTCCTCCCTACTCCACTGGTCTGAAGAAGGGTACCCACCGGAAACGTTATCCATCCATTCCCTCCACAGATGCTGCTTAACCTGTTGAGTCTTCCAGCACTGTGGTTTGTTCAATATTCCAGCATCTGCAGTCTTTCACGACTCTCAGCAGATCATCTATCAGATCATCTATCACTCTTCAGTAGTGGAAAGAGCCTGTGCCTGTGCCTGCTCAATTTTTCCCTGATGAATTTAACATCTCAGTTCAGGTTTCATGTCAGTAAATCTGGCTTTCATCTTTTCCTGTGCTTCAAGTTCTCTTTTAGAATGATAGTCAGAATTACTCACAATACTCAATGCCCCATACACATTTACTTCAGCATCTTTCCTGTTTCACACGTCTTTGTAGAAATGGCCCCAGTGCTTATTTTCTTTTTATGCTTATTGCCCCAATTATCTTTGTGTCTTCCAGCGACTCCATCACTTCGAAGCTCTGATCTTGAACATGAGCTCTCCAAAAGCACAGGTCTATTTAATACTGTGTGGAAGCATCACAACCTTTGGTCTGTGCTGAATGAGAACATGGAACAGTACAGCGACGGAGCCCATGGGTGGGGCATGGGTCGGCGCCACAGAGGCGTCCGGAGATAGTGGAGAGGTCAGTGCGGCGGCCGATGGGGATGCCGACCGACGGGCGAAGACGGACCGTGTGGAAGTGAGGACGCCACTGCCGAGGGAAGGAACAAAGGAGGACCCGGTCTGGGGGGACCGCCCTGGGGGGGGGGGGGGGGGAGAACAATGGTCAATGGAGGACCTGGCCTGGTTGGATCGCCCTGGGGGGGAGAACAACGGTCAATGGAGGACCTGGCCTGAGGGGGCCGCCGTGGGGGGGGGGGGAGTGTGGGGGAGGGGGAGAACAAAGGGGGACCTGGCGCGGATGCTGTGTATAATTTGTAACTTTGTCAGCGCCCTTATGTGGCGACTATTTGCATACCTTGGGTATGCAAGTAAAGAATTGTGACGTGACAATAAAGTATTCATTCATTTATTCATTTATTCATTCGTTCTTTCATTCGTTCTTTCATTCATTCTTTCATTCATTCATTCATTCTTTCATTCGTTCTTTCATTCATTCACAGGAATGGGCTCTTAAGCGTCTAATGATTGTGCCAAACATGATGCCAAGTTAAAGTGATCTCATCTGCCTGCACATGATCCATATCCCTCTATTCTCTGCACTTCCACGTGCCTATCAAAAAGCCTCTCAAATGCCAAATTGTATCTGCCTCCACCACCATCCCTCTTCTAATTTTATATACTTCTATCAAGTCTCCCTCAACCTCTGACGTTCCAGAGAAAACATTCCAATCTACCCAACCCTCTCCCTGAATCTGAAATCCTCTAATCCAGACAGCATTCTGGTCAACTTACACTGCAACCTCTCAGCATCTTCCCCATAATGGGGCATCCAGAACTCCACGCAATATTCCAAACGCGGCCTAGCCAAAGTCTTGGTTCCTGCATCGTGACTTCCTGACTTTTATATTCAATGCCCCCTAGCAATGAAGGCAAGTAGACAAATTGTTACTGATAAAAAAAATAATTTCATTTCCCCAAAATGGTCACCCTTGGACACCTTGTTCAAATGACCATTATAACCATACGGACTTTGACAATGGACGTGGATGCTTGAAGATGTTACTGAGACTGCTTTCTGTCCTCAGTTGACATCCACACACCTGCGAATCAGTCAATGAATACTGGATAGCGATCAGGAAACGCTGCTCTGGGCCTTCTTCCTCTCTCGCGACTCCTGGGATGTGAGAGACCAACATCAAAATAATGCCAAGGTCAAAAAGACAAACTGTTTTCAATAGGATTCCCAGGGCAGGAAGTGTTTACACCAGGACATTGCACTTCCTGTAAGCAGAATTAAACCCTTCGCACCGCCACACATCAATCAGTTCGACAAGTCTTCCGCTGCTCCTTAAATATTGTGTGTGTCTGTTTGTCTTTCTTTGAATGTCAAGATAGTAGCTTCCTTTCCATACTGATTGCTGCTCCCTGCAAAGACCCTGTGACGCGCAGACAAATACTGGCTTCATTTGATCTGTATGTAAACTGAGCTAAAGTCAAGCCTGGCGAAATGTGCAGGGAGGAATTGCAGATGCTGGTTTACACCGAAGATAGACACAAAATGCTGGAGTAACTCAGCGGGGCAGGTGGCATCTCTGGATAGAAGGAATGGATGACGTTTAGGGTCGAGTCCCTTCTTCAGACATCTCAAGAAGGGTCTCGACCCTAAATGTCACCCATTCCTTCTCTCCAGTGCTGCTGCCTGTCCCACTGAGTTAAACCAGCATTTTGTGTCCTTCTAAAGTTTTGTTACATTACTTTAGTTTACATTACTTTAGTACCCTGTGAGGTGGTAAGAAATTCCCAGTCTGATACATATTTGCTATCTTTTTCTATAATACCTCCATTCCAGCTGTTAAAACGCTGTCTTCCTTATAATTTTTGGTCTTTTTCACTTGTGTCGCGATTGCACCCTTTGTAATACCGGGGAGCTGTGACCCCTGTACCCTCAAGGGATTAAGACTTTTAGCATCAAATCTTGTCTCACCAAGATAAAAGGAGACTTCACACCAATGTTTTTTGTTTCAAAATGGGTGTCAGGCTGCTCGCTGAACCCTTGATATCAGGTTATTCATAGAATTTCAATCAGTGAGGCAAAAAAACTGGAATGTTCCTTCCAACTTGAAACTGCTCGTTCACCTGAGTTAGCAGGTGGCCCATTCATTCACCTTTGCAATAGCAAGTATCATTTCATCAATTCACCTTTTGGGTAAACGTTGCCAAGACCCGTCACCCCTAGAGATTCCAGTTATTTCTCCTTGAAATGACAATAGACAATAGACAATAGACAATAGACAATAGGTGCAGGAGTAGGCCATTCAGCCCTTCGAGCCAGCACCGCCATTCAATGCGATCATGGCTGATCACTCTCAATCAGTACCCCGTTCCTGCCTTCTCCCCATACCCCCTCACTCCGCTATCCTTAAGAGCTCTATCTAATGGTGAAGGATCATCCGTCGACCCAAGGCTGAAAGGTCTGAAGAAGGGTCTCGACCCGAAACGTCACCCATCCCTGTGTGTGTGTTTTTGGGGTTGGGTGGTTTGATGCTTTTATGTTTGATGTTTGATGTTTGATGCTTTTATTGTTGGACTGTGTTTTTGGGGGTTTTGGGGTGTGTGATTTGAATGCCTATTTAATGCTTCTATTGTTGGACTGTGTTTTGGGGGGTTTTTGGGGTTGGGTAATTTGGGTGCCTGTTTAGTGCTTTTATTGTTGGACTGTGGGTGATTGAATTAACATTTTGTTCAAGATGGCCGCGCCGTTGTGTTTGGCTGCCTGCCACTGTATGTTTCTTTTTTTTTCCTAGTCAGATGTGCAGCACTTTGGTCAACGTGGGTTGTTTTTAAATGTGCTATACAAATAAATTGACTTGACTTGACTTGACTTCTCTCCAGAGATGCTGCCTGTCCCGCTGAGTTACTCCAGCATTTTTTTTGTCTATCTTCGGAGTAAACCAGCATCTGCAGTTCCTTCCTGCGCATTCATCTCTCTTGTGTAAATCAGCTGGACATAAACCAACAGGGTTTGTTAATTGGCCTACATCAAACCAAGAATCTTCATCTTAAGTTATTCCACACTGTTGTGATGGACATGAAGGATGGTTCCAGACCAGACCTATTTGTCACTTGGCACTTCAAACATGGCCATAGGCATGTTTGTCTGTCTATCAATAATGGGGTGTTTGTATATTCAGGAGAGTCAGCGCCACAACTCATTTTGGGCATCTGGATTCTTTGTCCTCACAAGCTTTTGCACCATCTGTATGAATGACAAGGTCCCAGCAAAGGTGTTTGAATACTCAGAGTTGTCTTGGCAGTTTCAATACACCGATCAGCCAAAACATTATGACCACGGACAGGCGAAGTGAATTACATTGATTATCTTGTTACAATGGCACCTGTCAAGGGGAGGGATATATTAGGCAGCAAATGCACAGTCAGTTCTTGAAGTTGATGTGTTGGATGCAGGAGAAATGGGCAGGAGTAAAGACCTGAGCGACTTTGACAAGGGCCAAATTGTTATGGCCAGATGACTGGGTCGGAGCATCTCTGAAACAGCAAGGCTTGTGGGGTGCTCCCGGTCAGCAGTGGTGAGTACCTACCGACAGTGGTCCGAGGAGGGACAAACCAGTGACAGGGTGTTGGGAGCCCAAGGCTCATCGATGCGCAAGGGCAACGAAGGCTATCCCGTCTGGTTCGAACCGACAGAAGGTCTACTGTTGCACGTCATAGAAAATGTTAATGGTGGTCACGGGAGGAATGTGTCACAATACACAGTGCATCGCACCCTGCTGCGCATGGGGCTGCACATGGAGGGTACCTGGGTTCTCAGCACAATAATGTGCAACAAGGCAGGGAGTTTGCAAAGGTTTCCCATCACAGTAACGCCAACAGTGGCACATCACTCCATATACAATGCTGTAATGACCCAATGTAGAGTTGGAGTTTCGTTTATCATCACATGTACCGAGGTATGGTGAAAGCGTTTGTTGCGTGCTGACCATAGAAACATAGAAACATAGAAAATAGGTGCAGGAGTAGGCCATTCGGCCCTTCGAGCCTGCACCGCCATTCAATATGATCATGGCTGATCATGCAGCTCAGTAATCTGTACCTGCCTTCTCTCCATACCCCCTGATCCCTTTAGCCACAAGGGCCACATCTAACTCCCTCTTAAATATAGCCAATGAACTGGCCTCAACTACCTTCTGTGGTAGAGAATTCCACAGACTCACCACTCTCTGTGTGAAGAAATGTTTTCTCATCTCGGTCCTAAAAGACTTCCCCCTTATCCTTAAGCTGTGACGCCTGGTTCTGGACTTCCCCAACATCGGGAACAATCTTCCCGCATCTAGCCTCTCCAACCCCTTAAGAATTTTATATGTTTCTATAAGGTCCAAGTCAGCAGAAAGACAATACATGATTACAATGCACTATCCACAGTGTACTGATACATAATAAAGGGAAGATAAAGTCCGATCAATGATAATCCAAGGGTCTCCAATGATGTAGCTAGTAGCTCAGGACTACTCTTTAGTTGTTGGTAAGAATGCTTCAGTTGACTGACAAACAACATGGCCACAGATAGAGTTGATTCCATTAGCATTCCTGTCCCTGGCCACGCGTCCTCTTGCTAATTGAACTACCAGCGTTGTGAGGCAGGCAACAAGGATGGAGCTGCTGTTTATCAAGTCCTTTAAGGAAAGACTCAACTCACAGCCATGGCTGGCATGACAATGGATCAGGAGTCTCATGACATGGTGCAGAGACTTTGTAAAGATAGAAGCACACCCACATAAAAGCATGGTACTGATGAGCAAGTTCAACTCGAGTGAGCAGGGAGCAGACTAGCAGAGACAAGAGTGTTTTATTGTCATAAGTCCCTAACAGAACAATGAAATTCTTGCTTGCAGCAGTACAACAGCTATGTAAACATAGTACTCTACAAACAATATAAGAAACAAAGAAAAGTTCAATATCTCTTCTATATATATATATATATATATATGTAGTATAAGAAAATAACTGCAGATGCTGGTACAAATCGATTTATTCACAAAATGCTGGAGTAACTCAGCAGGTCAGGCAGCATCTCGGGAGAGAAGGAATGGGTGACGTTTCGGGTCGAGTATATGTATACACACATACACACACACACACACACACACACACACACACACACACACACACACACACACACACACACACACACAAAACACACACACAATATATATATATATACATATGTGTGTGTGTGTGTATGTGTGTATGTGTGTGTGTTTATACATATATATTTTAATTTATCTATATATAAATGTGTGTGTGTGTGTGTACACACACAGATGCACACACATACAGCAAACAAACTAACAATAATAGTGCAAAAAGACAAAACCAATCCCCTCGAGTCTGTGCCGTTCAGAGCTTATTTGGAGGTTGCAGTGTTTAATAGCCCATGACTACTCAAGGGCAGAGAGGGATTAGATTGAATGCTAGCCTTGCCAGCGATACACATGCTAAAACATGAATGTTAAAAAAATCATAGTCCGGATGCCTAAAAAGAACGGAATGATACTTGTGGAGATTTTGGGAGGATTGCACTCATTATATTTTGTGTATCGTCCATTCAGCTATTTTTCATGAAGCAATGACATGTTTTTGTGCAGCTTGAAAGGGACATAAAGTTGTTGACACCAGTTCATATAGAAACATAAAATATAACATTCTTAAGGGATTGGACAGGCTAGATGCAGGAAAATTTCCCCCGATGTTGGGGGAGTCCAGAACCAGGGGTCACAGTTTAAGAAGAAGGGGTAGGCCATTTAGGACTGAGATGAGGAAAAACCTTTTCATCCAGAGAGTTGTGAATCTGTGGAATTCTCTGCCACAGAAGGCAGTGGAGGCCGATTCACTGGATGTTTTCAAGCGAGAGTTAGATTTAGCTCTGAGGGCTAACGGAAACAAGGGATTTGGGGAAAAAGCAGGAAAGGGGTACTGATTTTGGATGATCAGCCATAATCATATTGAATAGCGGTGCTGGCTCGAAGGGCCGAATGGCCTACTCCTGCATCTATTTTCTATGTTTCTACATAGGACACAGAACATAGAACAGTACAGAGCAGGAACAGGCCCTTCTTCAGAAGGGTCTCGACCTGAAACGTCACCTATTCCTTCTCTCCTGAGATGCTGCCTGACCCGCTGAGTTACTCCAGCTTTTTGTGATACCTTCGATTTGTACCAGCATCTGCAGTTATTTTCTGTACAACCCAGTGGGATGAATGTTGATTTATTTCATTTCACGTAACTCCTGCGTTCCCCTCGCCCCCTCTCCCGAGTTGTCCTACTAGTTGCACCGTTCACATCCTTGGATCCCTGTCTTTAGCACAGTTACCCCAGCCAACAATGGGCCATTGTGGGCTCCACCCTTCCTGTGGCCAGGGCCGTCTTAACGCATGGGCCTGATGGGCACTTGCCCGGGGCCCCACGAGCATAGGGGCCCCATGCTGATCTGTGTATGTTAAGTGGCTTGCAATAAATAAATACTACTTTAAAAATGTAGGTTCAATAAGTGTTTTTTTCGCAACATTTTCCACCCCTAAGTGCTTCTCTCAGCGATCTGTTTCGCAACAATTAGCTCCCTAGGTGCTTTGCTTTTCCATCCCTAAGTGCTTCTCACAGCGATCTGTAAGTGCTTTTTGCAACAATGTAGCACCCTAAGTCCATCGCTAAGTGCTTTTCGGTAAGTGCTTTTCGCCGGCACGACAGGGGGGGGGCTGGTAGGGAAAGGGGGGTGGGGGAGAGTAACGGTGGGAGCGACGGGGAGGGTGGGAGGAGGGGCCCATAATGGGGGCCCCAGTACACTGTAGGTGCCCCAGTACACTGCTTTGCCCGGGGCCCATAATGCTGTAAAGATGGCCCTGCCTGTGGCCAGACCTGTTGTGTTCTGGCCTTCTCTATCTTTCAGTCTACAAGTGAGAATTTCACTGTTCTGTTGTCGGAATGTATTACAAGTGAAGTCTGAAGAAATGTCGCCCATTCCTTCTCTCCAGAGATGCTGCCTGACCCGTTGAGTTACTCCAGCATTTTGTGTCTACCTTCGATTTAAACCAGCATCTGCAGTTCTTTCCTACTGGATTGCCTGAGTTGGGCATTTAGGGTTAAACTAGGTGAAGTTGGACCCAAACCTCTCCTGCATTGCTGCAGCACCCTCTCCTCCCTCCCTCCCTCCCTCCTCCCTCCCCTCCCTCCCCTCCCTCCCTCCCTCCCCTTCCCCTCCCCCCCTTCCCCTCCACCCCCACTCCATCCCTCTCAACCCCCCTTGTCCTCCCCCCTCCCCTTCCTTCCCTCCCCCCCCCCTCCCTAGGAGATAGACTTAAACTTTAAAATGTGAATAACTTTTAAAATATGACACCGATTTCAATGAAACTTCTTCCATTAGCACCAAAGGGACGATGGTGAGTAAGGTGGGCCTAAGATTGTCACGCTATCGTGTACCGTTTTGGCTGTAGTTCAGGAACAAATTAACAAACAAACGAGAGTTTCAGTATAAGGATTCCCAAGCGCACAGATCAGTCAAGAGATGAAATTTTATTTTCTCCTGAATTTATGGCTTTGAATAGAAGCACATCTTCATATAAGTCTGAAGAAGGGTCTCGACCCGAAACGTCACCCATTCCTTCTCTCCCGAGATGCTGCCTGTCCCGCTGAGTTACTCCAGCATTCTGTGTCTACATTCGATTTAAACCGGCCTCTGCAGTTTTTTTTCCTGTACATCTTCATATACCTGCAATGCATGTTCTACATCATCAGTGGCACCCAGCCACACAGAGGAACATGGATTTGCGTATCTCCTTTGATATAGCGAGGCCCAATTTTCACCAAGACACGTGGAAACACCGAAGATAGACACAAAAAGCTGGAATAACTCAGCGGATCAGGTAGCGTCTCTGGAGAAAAGGAATAGGTGGCGTTTCGGGTCGAGACCCTTCTTCAGACTTGTCAACTGCTCCGAAACCTGTTCAGAAAGGAAGGATTGTTAAAGGAGGTCAGAGAGGCAGAGAGGGAAAATGTAGGAATTTGTAGCTTAGGGTCTTTGCTGTGGGAGGCAGGGCAGCCAAAGACTGAGAGAACCGAATTAGGGTAGGGCAGAGTTTGAGATCTGCAGGAAAAGGTTCCTGCTCTAGTAACTCAGCGTGACAGGCAGCATCTCTGGAGAAAGGGAATAGGTGATGTTTCGGGTCGAGTCGGAAGAAGGGTCTCGTCTCGAAACGTCACGTATTCCTTCTCTCCAGAGATGCTGCCCGTCCCGCTGAGTTACTCCGGCATCTTGTGTCTATCTTTGGTGTTAACCAGCACCTGCATTTCCTTCCTGCACAAAGTTCCTGCTCTGTGTGACTGCTGTCTCGAGCGAGAGCAGTTGGCTGCCCGCTCTACTGCCTGTGGCACAGTGCTTGCAAAGGCATTCCATCATTCTGATGCTGGCACCAGTACAGCATTGGCTTCTGGCTTTATCCATCATTTGGAATCTTTGTGTCACTTCTTTGATGTCCTTCCCTGCTCTCTCGCCCCAACCCCCATCCCCACCCCCCTCCCCTTCAGCCACCACCGCCACGACGCGCTCCGACTACGAGATTCCCACCGTTCCAGCGAGAGGCAGGGGGCGCGCAATCTGCTCCGCCAACCTCTGCCAATCCAGCAATGCCATCAGTCACTCCGCCTGAAACAGACCTCCCCCCCCCCGCTTCCTCCTGGCGGCTCCACGAGGAAGATTCCCGCCTCCATCCATCATCCAGCCTCACACCATCAAACAAATCGGCAGTTGCAGGGGAGGGCAATGGAAGCCCCTGAAGCCCCCACCTCCCACCCACCCACCGACCCACCTCCCAATGCTGGAACAACTTGCACTCCACAGCTTCAGCTGCGAATGTTCGGCTGAGGGTTCGGTTAAAACTCCAGGAGACAAACTGCAAAAGGAAGTGTAGGATAGACACACAAAACCGGAGTAACTCAGCGGGACGGGCAGCATCTCAAGAGGGAAGGAATGGGTGACACTGAATCAGAAACGTCACGCATCCCTTCTTTCCAGAGATGCTGCATGTCCCGCTGTGTTACTCCAGCACTATGTGTCTATCTTCGGTTTAAACCAGCATCTGCAGTTCCTTCCGACACGGGGGAAATGTAGGTCTAGTTTCAAGAATAGTTTATGACTTTGATTTAGCAAAGCAGGCCATCCTGGGACAAGTCCTTGATGGTGTTCGGATAATTGAACAATAGTCTCGGCACCAATAAAACACTCCGACAAAGGGTGTGTCAAAAATAGAAAATCTAAGGCTAGGTCATGTTTTTAGCACCTGCTGGAGGGCACACAGAGATATTACTTCAATTACATTGTTCTACTTTGTGCCTGTCCTGGCTTCCTTGCTAGACCACTCCTGGTCAAACTATTAAACTTTAAGTCAGACTTTAATCATGCTTTGCATGATTGCATTTGAATAGGAAATTGAGAGGATATTTGTCACTCTTCAGCGATGATAACATATTAGTTGCGTGCTGTGCTGCAAACTGTAAGAGGAGAGGGTAATGGAAACCAAGTTGTGCGTCCGAAATAAAGCCAGAAAAGACTGGAAAGGTGCTGCCAGATAGGTCAGGCAGCATCTTTGGAAGGGGAGAGAGAGAGGAGAGAGAGAGAGAGAGAGAGAGAGGGGGGGGGGGGGAGAGAGAAAGGGGGAGAGAGAGAAGGGGGAGAGATAGAGAGGAGAGAGAGAGAGATGGAGGGAGAGAGAACGTAAGAGGGGATGAGGAAAAGAGAGGAGGGAGAGAGAGAGGAGAGAGAGAGAGAGAGAGAGAGAGAGAGAGAGAGAGAGAGAGAGAGAGAGAGAGAGAGAGAGAGAGAGAGAGAGAGAGAGAGAGAGAGAGAGAGAGAGAGAGATGGAGTTAATGCTTTAGCTTGATTACCTTTCATTGCAACTAGTTTGTTTCAGAGAAGCTTTTCCAAATGCCTCAAATTGTATGTTGTCAGCACACAGCACAGCAGGTACCCTCATTGTAACCTGCTCTTAATGGCATATCCTGCGACACAGTTAACGTTCTTCCAGCTTGGGAATGATAATCCTGAATGAATGGATGCCACAATGTTGGGAAACCAGTGGGAGAGTGGGCCCAGGGTACGGAGGAACATGGACCGGCTTTGAAGAGCAGTGCCTGAAAGAGGCATGTTCTTCAGCAGGGCGGCACGGTGGCACAGTGGTAGAGTTGCTGCCTTACAGCGCCAGAGACCCGGGTTCAATCCCGACTACGGGTGCTGTCTGTTCAGAGTTCGTACGTTCCCCCCGTGACCTGCGTGGGTTTTCTCCGGGATCTCCGGCTTCCTCCCACACCCCAAAGACGTGCAGGTTTGTAGGTTAATTGGCTCGGTCTAATAATTGTGAATTGTCCCTGGTAAATCGAGTTTCACTGTACCTTAATTGGGACACGTGACAATAAAAATATCTTTGAGCCTTTCAACCTTTAGTGTGTGTAGGATAGTGTTAGTGTGCGGGGATCGCCGGGCGGCACGGACTCGGTGGGCCGAAGGGCCTGTTTCCGCGCTGTGTGTCTAAACCAATACTAAACTAAAGCCTCACACCTGAGCATGCCTGGCAGGAATTTGTTCTGCTTTGATTGAAAGATACAGCACAGAAACAGGCCCTTTGGCACCGAGTCCATGCTAACCATCGATCACCCCATTTTGGTATCCGTTCCTTACACGTAAGGGGCGACTTACAGGGTCTAATTAACTGACAAACCCATGGCTCTTTGCGATGTGGAAGCAAAAAAGAGCGCCTGGGGAAAGCCCACGCGGTCACCGGGAGAACATGCAAACTCCACGCAGAGAGCACCCAAAGTCAGGATCAAACCCAGGTTCGACACAAAAGGCGGGAGCAACTCAGCGGGTCAGGCAGCTTCTCTGGAGAAAAGGAATAGGTGGCGTTTCCCTTCTTCAGACTGAGAGTCAGGGGAGAGGGAAACGAGAGATATGAAAAGGTAAGAATTTAACAAAAATGAATGGAAGGTATGCAAAAGGCAACGATGATTAAGGAAAGGTGGAGCCCACAATGGTCCATTGTGGTCAAGGAAAGATGGAGCCCTGGTTTCTGACGCTATGAGGCAGCAGCTCTACCGTGGTATGAAGATCTCTGTAATATTTTTGGATTTTAACTTGAGCCCTGTTCTTTTCAAAGCGAGGGGTGAGACTCTTAAAAGAGACATAGTCAATGACAAGCTGCACCCTCTGCAGCGGCTTAGATTCTTCATGAGAAACATTAAATGTCATGGGAAATTATTAAAAATCCCCTGAGGTGCCTTCTATAATCTTCATCCGTAGGAACTGTTTCTATCAGAATATACCACTCCCTAGACTCTCCCTGATGTTAAAGTCTGATCAAAGGGAGGTTTCTAACTCAGGTAGTACAAAGTTTGGCTAACTCAGAAGAAAGATCTAATTTAATGCATTCCACATTCAAGTACTTGGCTCCCTTTGTGCTTTTAGCCTGTCAGCAATGGGATTGCACACAACATTAAACTCCTGGGGCAAATACAGCTGGTTTTTTAAGCATTTCTGCCATTTTGCTCCGCTCAGTCAATTCAAATAGAAGCTACCAATTGGGAAATGAAGCCAATAAAAGTTAGAGTTCTAACTGCCAATATTGTATTGTCATAAAGTCGTTGCTTCTGTAATGTGCACTGGGGTGCTTCTGCAACGGTGCGACATAAAGACACAAGGAACTGCAGATACTGGAGCCTTGAGCAGAGCGCAAAGTACTGGAGGAACTCAGCGGATCAGGCAGCATCTGTGGTGGGAATGGACGGGCGAAGTTTCGGGTCGGGGCCCTTCTTCAAGCTGATGGCGGAAGGGGGAAGCAAGCTGGAGAAATACAGATGGGGACAGGAAAAAAACTGAGGAGTGATGGGTGGATACAGAAGAAGAGGTTTGGATGGGCAAGTGTGGCTTAAGTTGTGTTAGTAAGTATTATTTATGCTTCAAGGGAAATCTTAACTCAGGGCAGAGAGGGTGGTGGGTTTATTTTTAAATGTATGTTAAAATGCCTATCATCACTGGCATTGTGAGGAAGGGTCTCGACCTGAAATGTCACCTATTCCTTTTCTCCAGAGATGCTGCCTGACCCGTTGAGTTACTCCAGCTTTTTGTGTCTATCTCCAGAGTTAAGTGTTGGCTGGCACCCATCCAAAATTCAGAGGCTTCAGAGTTTACCTTGCAAGATCTTTGCCCTGGGAACCTGGCACAATCCCTCAAGTTTGTGACACCTGAGCCCACTTGGGCACCTCCCTTAACCTTGCCAATTCCCCAGTTGTTATTTGCATCAGCAAGATCTCCACTGACTGTCAACACCTCTCTTCTTGCCTCAAGAAGACACAAAGTGCTGGAGTAACTCAACGGGTCAGGCAGCATCTATGGATAGAAGGAATGGGTGACGTTTCGGGGTCGAGACCCATCTTCAGACTGAGAGTCAGGGGAGAGGGAGACATGAAGATATGGAAAGGTAAGGTATGAGAACGAGAGATCAAAGAGGACGAGGATAAAATAAAATGTAGAATAGATCATTGTTAGCTGAGGGGAAGGTGACAACAAGACATACTATCAGTAAATTTTAATCAGGACAGTAAAACTGGAGAACTAGGGTGGGGAGGGATGGAGAGAGAGGGAAAGTGAAGGGTTACTTGAAGTTCAAGAAGTCAATATTCATACCACTGGGTTGTAAGCTGCCCAAGCGAAATATGAGGTGCTGTTCCTCTGATATGCGCTGGGCCTCACTTTGACAATGGAGGACAGAAAGGTCGGTGTGGGAATGGGAGGCAGAGTTAAAGTGTTTAGCAACTGGGAGATGACTGGGAGATGAGGTGGACTGAGCGGAGGTGTTCGGCGAATGTTTGGACTCGCCGATACCTCCAGCGGCCAACGTGACCCTTGCGCCGAGTTCCCTCCCCGACCGAGATTGCAACTCTCCTGACTACTGGGGGCAAGCCCCGAATCCCCCATCTCACAGCTGGGCCGCCGACCGACATTCCGGAGGCGGGAGTTCTTCCAGGGACCTCGCACTGGAGCTAATCGGAGTGTCTGGTTTACATTAGTGATTCTGCCGTCAGTCAGCTGCGAATTCACAAGTGCAGATTTGCAGCTGTGGTGCAGAAGGGGGATTTACACAGCTGGCTCTGTGATGGGCAACCTTTCAACTGGCCCAGATTTATGGGCTTTAGCTCTTTCTCTTTTGCACTTTCGTATGTTGGAGAAACACGGTAGATTTGCATACTAATTACACTAAATTTGCCATCCTTTCGGGAGTCGACAAATGCTGAGCTAATTAAACACACCTATACCGCGAGGTGACCTTTTGCTTCTTCTCTCCTTCTCTGCCTGCCTTCCCCACTCCCCACCACCATCAACGGGCAGTGGGCTGCAGGATTGAACCCCGCGCACAGCTAAAGAAAAATTGCCTATAGATTCAGAGTTGAAGTGGGGCAAAGACAGTAGATGCCCCACGATGGATTCTAGCACGGTGCCACAACAGGTGTCCAAGCACATTGGGTGAACCTCTGGGTCCAGGGACCAAGGGTGAAGAGAAGGGTCAGCATGGACCAGTTTAGTTTAGATTAGAGATACAGCACAAAAACAGGCCCTTCGGCCCACCCGTGTCCGCACCGACCAGCGATCACCGCACAATAACACTATCCCACACACACTAGGGACAATTTACATTTACACCAAGCCAATTAACCTACAAACCTGTATGTCTTTGGAGTGTGGGAGGAAACCGAAGATCTTGGAGAAAACCCACGCAAGTCACGGGGAGAACGTACAAACTCCGTACAGACAACACCCGTGGTCAGGATCGAACCCAGGTCTCTGGCGCTGTAAGACAGCAACGCTGCCGCTGCGCCACCGTGCCGCCTGCAGATGTGCGAGGGAGGATTCCTGTACGGTGCCACAACAGCTGTCTAGGTACAAGAGGTGAACCTCAGGGTCCAGGGTTGAAGGGTGGAGAAAAAGCTCAGCACAGTTGAGAGTGCTCAGATGTGGAAGTGCAAATGCCTTCAAATATAACGGTCTCCATGAGCTTGTGTGTGGAATGTCCCCTGGAGCTGGAAGACCTCCTGAGGTTAAAGTGGAGTGGAGGGGGATGTTTGTAGGTTACTTACCTGAAATTGGAGGATTGTGTGTTCATGCCGCCTGAACTGCTGAGTTACTCAAGCACTTTGTGTCTATCTTTTGGTAAACCAGCATCTGCAGTTCCTTGTGTCTGCCATCTAAATGTTGTATCCTTTGGTCCTCTTAAGTTCATAAACTCATAAGTTCTAGGAGCTGAATAAGGCCATTCGGCCCATCAAGTCTACTCCACCATTCAATCCTGGCTGATCTATCTTTTCCTCTCAACCCTATTCTCCTACCTTCTCCATAATCCCCGACACCCTTACTAATCAAGAATCTATCAATCTCCAACTTTAAAATAACCATTGACTTGATCTCGACAGCCGTCTGTGGCAATGAATTCCACAGATTCACCACCTTCTGGCTAAAGGAATTCTCCCCGTCTCCTTTCTAAAGTTTCGTCCTTTTATTCTGAGACTATGGCCTCTGATCCTAGACTCTCCCACTAGTGGAAACATCTTCTCCGCATCCACTTTATCCATGCCTTTTCACTATACGGTAAGTTTCAATAAGGTCCCTCCCCCCCCCCCATCCTTCTAAGCTCCAGCGAGTACAGACAGGCCCAGTGCCTTGAAATGCTCAACGTGTGCTGACCCGACCATTCCTGGGCTCATTCTCGTAAACCTCCTCTGGGCCCTCTCCAACGCCAGCACATCGCTCACCGCTCATCAGTGGTCAGGGGCAGAGGAGAGGAGAGGAAAGAAAGTATTCCGAGGTATTGAATGTGGGTAAAAGGATGCCCCGGGCCAGTTGCAACCTCCCTACAGGGGGTCCTGGCTCTGCTGCTGCTGGGGGAGCAGCTGAAGGAAGTAAGTTCCCAAATAAGGACCCATCTCCAGAGTGCGAGTAACGTTGATATGATGACGATAGCTAAAAGTGTAAAGCTGAAGTCGTCTATTACCATCTGATTCTTGCGATTAGCTATTTTTAATGGAGCCACTCCTGCCCATCTGTTATTTTTTTTCTTGTTAAGTTCTTACGGAGGGTTTATTTTAGACGATTGTTAAATTTAAGCTTTTACGCTTAAACTTAATGCTTACTATCCATGCCACGGGTTGTGGCATTTGGGAAGTTTTATTAGAGTATTTAGGGGGCTTTTTAGAACAGAACCCAGAGTTACGGGCGGCACGGTGGCGCAGCGGTTGAGTTGCTGCCTTACATCGCCAGAGACCCGGGTTTGATCCTGACTATGGGTGCTTGTCTGTACGGAGTTTACACGCTCCTCCTGTGACTGCTTGGGTTTTTTTCCGGGTGTTCCGGTTTCCTCCCACACTCCAAAGATGTAGAGGTTTGTGGGCTAATTGCATTGGTATAAATGTAAATTGTCCCGAGTGTGTGTAGGATAGTGTGAGCGTGTGGGGATCGCAGGTCGGCGTGGACTCGGTGGGCCGAAGGGCCTGTTTTCACGCTGTATCTCAAAACTAAAATAAACCAAACTAAACTGCTGAAGGGTAATTACTTTTTCAGAAGTCAACGTTGCTCCATCACGGGGATTGGAATGTTGTTAAACGCCACTCCTTAGATTAGACGGAAAATGCTGGAGTAACTCAGCAGGTCAGGCAGCATCTCTCTGCCTCAGAATGCAGTGGAGGCCAGTTCTCTGAATGCATTCAAGAGAGAGCTAGATAGAGCTCTTAAGGATAGTGGAGGCAGGGGGTATGGGGAGAAGGCAGGAACGGGTTACTGATTGAGAATGATCAGCCATGATCACATTGAATGGTGGAGCTGGCTCGAAGGGCCGAATGGCCTCCTCCTGCACCTATTGTCTTTTGTCTATTGTCTATCTCGAGAGAGAGAGAAAAGGAATTGGTGACGTTTCAGGTTGAGACCCTTCAGACTGAGAGTCTGAAGTTTCAGGTTGAGACCCTTCAGACTGAGAGTCTGAAGTTTCAGGTTGAGACCCTTCAGACTGAGAGTCTGAAGTTTCAGGTTGAGACCCTTCAGACTGAGAGTCAGGCCATCGGTGCCGGCTCTGAATTATTCCGTAACTTTTCGTACCTCCAGCTTTCCCTCTCCACTCTCAGTCTGAGGAAGGGTCTCGACCCGAAACGTCACCTATTCCTTTCCTCCAGCGATGCTGCCTGACCCGCTGAGTAACTCCAGCATTTAGTGTCCATCTTCAGTTCCTTTCCTACACCACACTGCACCTTAGATTAGAGCAGATTAAAAATAATAAAAGTGACAAACTTATGAATTGTTTTTTGAATTGATTCCAATTGTCTCGCAAAGCAGCCACCAATGCACCAGGATTTTCTTCCACCTTAAACCGCGAACACTTTTCCTGTAACTCGTGATATTTGGGAGCAAGCCAATGACTTACGTCCCACAACAATGAGGTGCCTGATACCAACCCCCAGCCAAAGGTCTAACTGGAGCCCTGCCACCCTCCTGCCATCTTCTGACTGCATGTGGACGTCTCGCTGATTGAACATTACCAAACCATTTGGGAGTTTTAGTCCGTAAGTGAATGTTTGGCATCTAGACTAGCTGGAACGATAAGGATAGAATGTCCTATCTCGCTTAACAGTTGAACTGAAAGCGCTCCCTCCCCAATTCCCACACAATTCCTGAAATTCAAAGGGATTAGATCCTCCATTTAGCGTTGATTCAATAATAGTTTTCATTATGTTCTAGACTGGAGGCAACAATCATTTTTTTACATTTTTTTATTGACACCCAGATGCATTTGGCTTATATTTTTTTCCATCCAATATATCATCAGTCATCCCAGACCTGGTGTAATCAAATTACAAGGCTGAATTGGCCTAAATTTGTCAGAGTTAATTCTCAGATTATAAGTAAGTGATTTATTTCAGACATTTGAGATTTAGATGTACCTGACTTTAAAAAGAAAAG
Source organism: Rhinoraja longicauda (assembly GCF_053455715.1). Lineage (NCBI taxonomy): Eukaryota > Metazoa > Chordata > Chondrichthyes > Rajiformes > Arhynchobatidae > Rhinoraja > Rhinoraja longicauda. Next base: position 69,390,474 of record NC_135958.1, read on the forward strand.
TTCATTAATGTGCAGGCAAGCATTTCGACAGGGCTGGCTGTCACGCCTGTTGGTCACTGAGTGGACCTGGAGGAGCTACTACAGACGGCGCCTTGTGCCAGAACACTGAAGGCTTTGGAGCCCTGATCGCCAGTCCACAAAGGGAACAGAACAATATTCTTTTCACACAGAGGTTGCTGCGTTTCTGGATTGAGCTGCCAGTGGAGGTAGCTGAGGCAGTTACAACGACAACATCTAGAAGACTCTTGCGAGTCTTGGAGGGACACGGTGGCGCAGCGGTAGAGTTGCCGCCTTCCAGCGCTTGCAGCCCTTGTCGAAGACCCAGGTTCGATCCCGACTACGGGTGCTGTCTGTATGGAGTTTGTACCTTCTCCCCGTGACCGTGTGGGTTTTCTCCGAGATCAATGGTTTCCTCTCACACTCGGAAGACGTACAGGTATAAGTGTAAATTGTCTCTCGTGTGTGTAGTGTGTGGGGATCGCTTGTCAGTGCGGACTCAGTGGTTCACAGTCCACCACCGAAGGGCCTGTATCCGCGCTGAATCTCTAAATTAAACTAAACTAAAGGTGCTTGGATAGGAAAGGTTTAAACGTATATGGGCCAATAGCAGGCAAATGGAACCAGAGTAGATGGGGCACCTTGGTCAGCATGGACCAGTTGGGCTGAAGGGCCTGTTTCTGTGCTGCACGGCTCTATCTATGAATCTACCTAATATCTGGTGTTACTTTAAACTGTTCCCTGGGTTTTCCTGAGGGGAGGCACAGTGGCGCTGCTGGTAGAGCTGTTGCCCCACAGCGCCAGAGACCCCGGTTCGATCCTGACTTCGGGTGCTGTCTGTGTGGAGTTTGCACGTTGCCCTTATTACCATGACGGTTTCCTCCCACATCTCAAAGACGTGAGGGTTTGCAGGTTAGTCGGCCTCTCTAAATTGCCCTTCGTGTGCAGGGAGTGGATTCGAAAGTGGGATAGCATAGAACTAGTGTGAACGGGTGATCGATGGTTGATGTGGACTCGGTGGACCAAGGGGCCTATTTCCATGCTGTATTTCTAAACTCTAAATAAGCTTTAGATCATGTACATGCAGGAGCACAACTGACCATCTTGGCAATATCGGTTTATTAGGAGGCAGCCATTGTAGTAAGGACACCAGATCTCTGCACAAAGTAACAGAATATCCTGCGACCCTGGATTTTAAAACACATGTGGTCTGAACCTGTGATCCTACTTTCCAAAGCAGGTTGACGTGGGGCAGCAGAGTGGCCCAGTGGTAACGTTGCTGCCTTACAGAGACCCTGCTTTGATCCTGACCTTGGTCAATAGACAATAGACAATAGGTGCAGGAGTAGGCCATTCGGCCCTTCGAGCCAGCATTGCCATTCAATGTGATCATGGCTGATCATTCTCAATCAGTACCCCGTTCCTGCCTTCTCCCCATACCCCCTGACTCCGCTATCCTTAAGAGCTCTATCCAGCTCTCTCTTGAATGCTTTCAGAGAATTGGCCTCCATTGCCTTCTGAGGCAGAGAATTCCACAGATTCACAACTCTCTGACTGAAAAGGTTTTTCCTCATCTCAGTTCTAAATGGCCTACCCCTTATTCTTAAACCGTGGCCCCTGGTTCTGGACTCCCCCACCATTGGGAACATGTTTCCTGCCTCTAACGTGTCCAACCCCTTAATAATCTTATACGTTTCGATAAGATCTCCTCTCATCCTTCTAAATTCCAGTGTGTACAAGCCTAGTCGCTCCAGTCTTTTAACATAGGACAGTCCCGCCATTCCGGGAATTAACCTAATAAACCTACGCTGCACGCCCTCAATAGCAAGAATATCCTTCCTCAAATTTGGAGACCAAAACTGCACACAGTACTCCAGGTGCGGTCTCACTAGGGCCCTGTACAACTGCAGAAGGATCTCTTTGCTCCTTCTGTGTGGAATTTGATGTTCTCCTTGTGACCGCGTGGGTTTTCACCGAGTGCTCCAGTCTCCTCCCACATTCTAAAGACATACAGGCTTGTAGGTTGGAGGAACAGCAATTGGACAATAATTGGAGGAACAGCATCTCATATCTCACTTGGGCAGCTTGCAGCCCAATGGTATGATTTCTGATTTCTCTAACTTCAAGTAACCCCGGCATTCCCTCTCTTTCCATCCTTTCCCCCACCCAAGTCGCACCAGCTTCTCGATTTCATCCAACAAATAGCTAACAAGACCTGTTTCCTTTACCATCATTACATTTTTGCATATCTTTCATTCATTGTTCTTTATCTTTCTACATCATCGTCTATATCTCTCATTTCCCTTTTCCCTAACCAGTCTGAAGAAGGGTCTCGACCCAGAACGTCACCCATTCTTTGTCTCCAGAGATGCTGCCTGTCTCGCTGAGTTACTTCAGCTTTTTGTGTCTATCTTCGGTTTGTAGGTTAATTGGATTTTGTAAATTATCCCTAGCGGGTCGGATACAAGTGATGGCTGGTCAGTGCGGACTCGGTGGGCCGAAGGGCCTGTTTCCATGCTGTATCTCTAAACTAAACTAAACTAAAGGTTCTACACTGATCATCATAGAAACATAGAAACATAGAAATTAGGTGCAGGAGTAGGCCATTCGGCCCTTCAAGCCAGCACCGCCATTCAATATGATCATGGCTGATCATCCAACTCTGTATCCCGTACCTGCCTTCTCTCCATACCCCCTGATCCCTTTAGCCACAAGGGCCACATCTAACTCCCTCTTAAATATAGCCAATAAACTGGCCTCAACTACCTTCTGTGGCAGAGAATTCCACAGATTCACCACTCTCTGTGTGAAAAAAACGTTCTCATCTCGGTCCTAAAAAACTTCCCCCTTATCCTTAAACTGTGACCCCTTGTTCTGGACTTCCCCAACATCGGGAACAATCTTCCTGCATTTAGCCTGTCCAACCCCTTAAGAATTTTGTACGTTTCTATAAGATCCCCCCTCAATCTTCTAAATTCCAACGAGTACAAGCTGAGTCTATCCAGTCTTTCTTCATATGAAAGTCCTGCCATCCCAGGAATCAATCTAAAAGCTTCTTAAATGCCTGTATCGTTTCTACCTCCACCACCACCACTGGCAACCATTTCCAGATGCCCAGCACTCTCAATGCATAAAACCTGGCCCCCACACATCTCCTTTAAACTTTGCCCCTCTCACGTTAAAGCCACGCCCTCTCATCTTTGACATTTCCACACTGGGGAAAGGTTCTGACTGTCCACCCTCTCTGTGCCTGCCATAATTTTATATACTTCTATGATGTCTCTCCCCTCAACCTCTGACGTTCCAGAGAAAATAATCAGATGAGTTTCTGTTCCATGTGGCACCCCCTTCAAACCCTCCCCCACCCCCCCCCCCCCTTCCTCCAAATGTTGATGGTAGTGAGCTTGGTTTTGTTGATGTCACGGAATATCAAGGGAAGGGAACTTTCTTGATGAAGATGCTCAAGGCTTGGCATATCTGTGGCATAACTGTAGTTTAGTTTAGTTTAATTTAGAGATAGAGCGCAGAACAGGCCCTTCGGCCCACTGAGTCTGCGCTGACCAACGATCACCCTGTACGCTAGCGCTATCCTACACGCTAAGGACAATCTACAATTTTAATGAAGCCAATTAACTTACAAACCTGTACGTCTTTGGAGTGTGGGAGGAAACCGGAGCACCCGGTGAAAACCCACGCAGGTTACGGGGAGAACGTACAAACTCCGTACAGACAGCACCTGTAGTCAGGATCAAGGTCAAACTGCGGGTCTCCAGAAGTCAAAACGTGACCTCCCTCCACCCCTGGACTGACTCACGTTCAGCACCCACCGGCACCCATTCTGAACCCTGGTGGCAGCATCAGGAAGAGAGGCATAGATGGGGTAGAAGCGCAGAGTCTCTTGCCCAGAGTTGGGGAATCAAGGACCAGTGGACATAGGTTTAAGGTGAGGGGGGGGGGGGGGGGAGATTCAATTCAATAGGTACCTGAGGGATAACTTTTTCACACAATGGGTGGTGGGTGCATAGAACAAGCTGCTGGAGGAGGTTCCATGCAGGGACTATTTCAACCTTTAAGAAACATTTGGACAGGTACATGGATTGGACAGATTTAGACAGAAGGTTGCAACAGAATGCTGTAAAGGCCAAGTCAATGGATATTTTTAAAGCAGAGATAGATGGATTCTTAATTCGGTAGTCACAAAATGCTGGAGTAACTCAGCGGTTCAGGCAGCATCTCTGGAGAGAAGGGATGGGTGACGTTTCGGGTCGAGACCCTTCTTCTTCAGACTTAATTAGTGTAGGTGTCGGGGTTTATGGGGAGAAGGCAGGTGAATGGGGTTGAGAGGGAAAGATAGATCAGCCATGATTGAATGGCGGAGAGGACTTGATGGACCGAATGGCCTAATTCTGCTCCTATCACTTATGAACTTATGAACTTAGAGTGGTATGGGCCAAACGCAGGCGTGTGCGACTCTTGTAGATGGGACATGTTGGCTATATGACTCTATGACTCAATCACCTCCCCCCCCCCCCCCACCCCATAACCTAATCCCTGAATGAATTTAAGACTGCTACGTCCTCTTCCTCCCACCACTACAGCAGCCAGTTTCCTTTGCACTTCACCGCATGTGAAGGTAACCAACCTTTGTACCTTCATTACAGCCAGCAATGACTCTCGGACTGTTCATGGACACAAATGCATGGGACGTCTATCGCCCTCTTGAGTTGACTGGCAGGACTTCATTTTAGCAGCTCCTCCAAACTTTGCCTGGTGTACCATTGCACCCAGGCCACATCTGAGGGGCTATTGAAAGCTACCTGTGAGCATCAACCCCTGAGTATGCTCTTAAATTGAGATAAATGACAAAATCTATTATCTTCCAAAACAACTTCCTTTGAAGACAGAGGAAGTATGGTGTCTCCCCAGCAACTCTCACCAACTTCTGCAGATGCGCCACAGAAAGCATTTTATCGGGGTGCATCACAGCATGAGTTGGGAACAGCTCCGTCCAAGGCCGCAAGAAATTGCAGAGAATTGTGGACGCAGCCCAGACCATCACGCAAACCAACTTCTCCTCCATTTACTCCATTTACACCTCACGCTGCCTCGGCAAGACCACCAGCATAATCAAGGACGAGTCGCACCCTGGCCACTCCCTCTTCTCCCCTCCCCCATCGGGCAAAAGGTTTTGAAGTGTGTAAACGCACAGCTCCAGATTCAGGGACAGTTTCTACCCAGCTGTTATCAGACAACTGAACCATCCTATCACCAACCAGAGAGCAGTCCTGAGCTACTATCTACCTTATTGGAGGCCCTCAGACCATCTTAGATCGGTCTTTACTGGACTTTATCTCGCACTAAACGTTCTTCACATTATTCCCTTTATCGTGTATCTGTACACTGTGGATGGCTCGAATATAATCATGTATTATCTTTCCGCTGACTGGTTAGCACGCAACAAAAGCTTTTCACTGTACCTCGGTTAAACGTGACAATAAACTAAACTAGACAACTCATTTAACTCAGTATTGGAACCATCTCAACGTCCTTTCCTAGCGCATAACAGAAACTAAAGCTCGTGGCCCTAATGCACAAGTGTGAACACAAGTTTGCCTTTCAGAGTAAGGAGGCTCATGGACCAATACAGTAGGTGGGAAGGTAGACACAAAATGCTGGTGTAACTCAGTGGGTCAGGCAGCATTTCGGGAGAGAAGGGATGGGTGACGTTTCGGGTCGAGTCCCTTTTTCAGACTGAACAGTAGGTGGGAAACCAGGTTGAGGCAATGTTCTGTTTTGTAATTATTCTCTTGTTTCAGTCAGCTGTTCCCCAAATGCGATTGAGATTGACTAGACTTGATGGGCCGAATGGCTAAATTAGTCAATAGACAATAGGTGCAGGAGTAGGCCATTCGGCCCTTCAAGCCAGCACCACCATTCAATGTGATCATGGCTGATCATTCTCAATCAGTACCCCGTTCCTGCCTTATCCCCATACCCCCGGACTCCGCTATCCTTAAGAGCTCAATCTAGCTCTCTCTTGAATGCATTCAGAGAATTGGCCTCCACTGCCTTGAGGCAGTGAATTCCACAGATTCACAACTCTCTGACTGAAAAAGTTTTTCCTCATCTCCGTTCTAAATGGCCTACCCCTTATTCTTAAACTGTGGCCCCTGGTTCTGGACTCCCCCAACATTGGGAACATGTTTCCTGCCTCTAACGTGTCCAACCTCTTAATAATCTTATATGTTTCGATAGGATCCCCTCTCATCCTTCTAAATTCTGCTCCTATCACTTATGATCTTATAGGTTATGAGGAGAAGGCGGGGGAATGGGGTTAGGAGGGAGAGATAGATCAGCCATGATTGAATGGCGGAGTAGACTTGCGGCATGGTGGCGCAGCGGTAGAGTTGCTGCCTTACAGCGAATACAGCGCCGGAGACTCAGGTTCGATCCTGACTACGGGCACCGTCTGCACGGAGTTTGCACGTTCTCCCCGTGACCTGCGTGAGTTTTCTCCGAGATCTTTGGTTTCCTCCCACACTCCAAAGACGTACAGGTATGTAGGTTAATTGACTGGGTAAATGTAAACATTGTCCCTAGTGTGTGTAGGATAGTGTTAATGTGCGGGAATCGCTGGGCGGCGCGGACTCGTTGGTCCGAAGGGCCTGTTTCCGCGCTGTATCTCTAAATCTAAAAAAGATCTAAAAATCTTATGATCTTATGCGATCAGTTATCAATTCCCAGGACTTCAGAACTGCAGTGGCGCAGGGGCCACTGTGGGTATCATATCATATATATACAGCCGGAAACAGGCCTTTTCAGCCCTCCAAGTCCGTGCTGCCCAGCGATCCCCGCACATTAACACTATCCTACACCCACTAGGGACAATTTTTACATTTACCCAGCCAATTAACCTACATACCTGTACGTCTTTGGAGTACTATGAAGCATAGAGAAGATTCACCCACCTCATGAACCACCCACCCAAGGACCGCCTTGTATGTTTAAGCATCAGCTCAGCTAACAGCAGCTGGCAGGACAATGTTTGGATTACTCAAAAATAGCCTATCCTTCTTTTATCTTTGTTGCTCAGTTCGGATTTCAGTCAGGTTAAATCATTACCTTCTTGTTTGAGAAAGGTCATCAATGCTTCTACTTCCTTCGAAGCTCAAGGAGGTTCAATATGTCGACGGATATTCATAAGTTCATAAATGATAGGAGCAGAAGTAGGCCATTCGGCCCATCAAGTCTACTCCACCATTCAATCATGGCTGATCTATCTTTCCCTCTTAACCCCATTCTCCTGCCTTTTCCCCCCCCATAACCCCTGACACCCGCACTAATCATACCCTCTTGAAATTGTACAGGCGTGCAGAGGGGAGCACGACGAGTGGTTGCATTACGGCCTGGTTCAGCAACTCGAACACCCAAGAATACAATAGACTAGAGAGTGTTGGACACTGCTTGCTCCAGCACAAGTAATGACCTCTTCACCTTGGAAGGGATCTGCAGGAGACGCTGCCTCAAAACATCATCCAGCGTCAAACACTCACACCACCCCGGCCACAATATCATTGCACTCCCACCATCGGGAACAAAGTAGAGGAGTCCGAAAACCGTGGCGCGACATAACACTAACCTATGGATAGACATTTGTTAGACAGTAGTATTGGGGTTATTAATCGGATGGGTTTTGTATGTGTTATATATTATCTATATGTATTGTGTTTATAGGCCGGCTATGTGGCGACAAGTGAGTATTTCATCGTACCTTTGATAGACACAAAGTGCTGGAGTAACTCAGCGGGTCAGGCAGCATCTCTGGAGAAAACAAATGGGTGACGTTTTGGCTCGGAATTCTCTTCAGACTCAGCTCTGAAGAAGGGTTCCGACCCGAAACATCACCTATTCCATTTCTCCAGAGTTGCTGCCCGACCCACGGAGTTACTCCAGCGTTTTGTGTCCATCTGCGGTATAAACCAGCATCTGCAGTTCCTTCCTACACATTTCGTTGTTCTATTGTTCCACTGTCCTGGGTCAGTGCATAGGACAATTAAGCTCTCTTGACGCTTGAGATAAGGGGAGCCCTCTGGAAACGTCCCGAATTCCGTGAAAAAAATGAGGCAACAAAAGACTCGGAGATTCCAGAGACTAACCCTGGGGCCTCATACCTGAGCTCCCTTCCCAGTTCACGGTGAATTGTAATTCAGAAGTAAACAAGCATCTCTTCTACTTCATCCCTCCCAGCTACCCAGCTGCTCACCTGTCCCATGTGCCACTAATTGTCAAGCTTCGCTCCTCTGAGGGATGTGGTTAGTGATGGGGAGTAAACTTTACAATTACGAGGCCCCTGCTCGAAGGCTGGCTTCTCCAAACCGGCTGCTAGAAGTTTTACATTTTAGTTTATGGGTCGCATGTACCGTGGTACGGCGAAAAGCAATAGTCGCGTGGTATCCAGGCAGCGGAAAGACAATGCATGATTGCAATCGAGCCATTTACAGTGCATAGGGCGGTCGTGGCTATCCCTCGAGGTCGAGGATGATGGTCTATGTCCCGATGTCAGAACAAAGAGCCTGTGCGTGTGTTTGTTTAACGTGTACTTGATGTTGCACTCCAAAAAGCACACGGTTCTTCACAAATCAATCAACTAATTCCAATGGCAAGGGAACCAAGACGATTGGAGCTGATAGATCTGTTGCAGCCTTCATCCGCCTTCACAGCTGTTGAGTTCAAGATAACTTTGCCCCCTAGTCCGCCGTTGAGGTCTTGTAGGTTGGATCGTTCTTAGTCTGGACCCTCATCCCCGACCTTACCGCCATGGGTGGCCCTACCAGAAGCTAGTGCTTCCGACGGCATCGCTCTCAGAATCATGGGGGCACGCAAGCCTCTTCACCACAACAAGGTGAACAATCCAAAGAGGATTGCTTAGGTACATGATAAGGGAATAACGTTTTATGCAAGGTCAAGCCAGCAAAGTCCGATCAAGGATAGTCCAAGGGTCACCAAAGAGGTAGATAGTATGGCTGACAGTAGTAATGTTTCTACATTTACTACATTACTACAGGGGTAATGGATAGAATGGTAGATGCAATGTTTGGAAGCACCACTTTCACTTCCAGGCACGTGATACGGCAGCAAAACCTTAGCCATTTCCACAACAATCAGATGCTTCTTACACCAGCATTTTCCAAAGAGGCCTGTTCTCCCGTTGCACTCTCTTCAGGTCTATGCATGACGCAGTGGTGCAGTTGGTAGAGGTGGTGCCTCACAGCGCCAGGGAGACGGGTTCGATTCTAACCTCCAGTTTCCTCCCAAATACGGATTTGTAGGTCAATTGGTCGCTGTAAATAGCCCATAGTGCAAAGGGAGTGGCGCACAAAGTGGGATCACAGAACTAGTGTGAATGTGTGATCAATGGCCGGTTTCCCCCCACCTCCAAAGACGTGCGGGTTCATAGGCTAAAAAAGGGACACAAAGTGCCGGAGTAATTCAGCAGGTCAGGCCACTTGGATGGGCGACGTTCTGGTTCAGGACCCTTCTTCAGACCTCTGTGTGCTTTTGTGTAAACCAGCATCTGCAGTTCCTGGCTTCTACAGGTTTGCAGGTTAATTGGCCACTCGAAATATCCTCCTGTGTAGAGAATGGATGCAAAAGTGGGGTAACATTAATTTGCAAGTTGAATCAGTGGTAAGGAAGGAAAATGCATTGTTAGCATTTATTTCGAGACGACTAGAATATAAAAACAGGGATGTAATGATGAGCCTTTATAAGGCCCTGGTCAGACTGAATTTGGAGTATTGTGAGCAGTTTTGGGCCCCATACCTGTAGAGCAATGTGCTGGGCCTTGGAGAAGGTCCACAGGAGGTCTACGAGAATGACCCTGGGGATGATTGGGTCAATGTATGAGGAGCGTTTTAAGGCTCTGGGCCTGTACTCGCTGGAGTTTAGAAGGAGAAAGGGGAACCTCATTGAAAACGTACCGAATAGTGAAAGGCCTGGATGGAGTGGATGTGGAGAGGATGTTCCTACTAATGGGAGAGTCTAGGACCAGAGGCCACAGCCTCAGAATAAATGGACACACCTTGAGAAGGCAGGAGAATGGGGTTTAGAGGGAAAGATAGATCTACCATGATTGAATTACGGAGTAGACTCAATGTGCCGAATAGCCTAATTCTGCTCATGACGTGGACGTTTGAACATAGAACTAGCCTGAATAACTGATCGATGGTCGGTCGGCATGGACTTTGGGGATCGGAGGCCCTGTTTCCATGCTGTATCTTTCAATTAATACAAACAAAGATAGGTTGGAATCCATAAAGACATTTGCGTTGAAGTGGCTGGAGTTAGACATAAGGCCACAGCTTCTGACTCACAGGCAAGAGTGCAGCCACTTGATCTCGATTGGGGTGGCGCGGTGGCCCGGTGGCGCAGCGGTAGAGTTGCTGCCTTACAGCGCCAGAGACCCCGGTTCGATCCTGACTACGGGTGCTGTCTGTACGAAGTTTGTACGTTCTCCCCGTGAAGACCTGCGTGGGCTTTCTGCGAGATCTTCGGTTTCCTCCCACACTCCAAAAACGTACAGGTTTGTAGTTAATTGGCTTAGAATAAACGTAAATTGGCCCTTTGCGTGCATATGATAGTGTTAACGTGCGGGGATCGCCGGTCGGCGCGGACTCGGTGGGCCGAAGGTCCTGTATCTGTGCAGTATCTCTAAAGTCAACTAAACTAAACTAACACCTACACTGTTCATATTAGAAATAAATAACCTGTGCAGAGCACAAGTTGAGAAAACCATCAGTCACCTCCCCTGGCACGCTGGCCCATGCCCATGCACTGTGCAGACGGTGTAAGTCCAGGTAATGCAATGTGTCCAGTTTATAAATTCAGGTGCTGAACCTGGCAACTGAAGTACTAGATGTGAATCATTAGCTTTCATCCACAAATTGCAAATGCAGCTAGTAATCTGCAACAAAAAAAAAGACACGGTACCGAGAGAGACGAGAACTATTTTGAGAAAGATTACGACACCCACCATTGCTATCCCATCTGACACGCCAACAGCTTACATACGCAAGGAAAGTAGTGGAAGAATTTGCAAGGAGATGTCCGATGTTAAGTGGCTAGTGGGCTGCCATGATCATTCACTCATTCATCATCTGCAGTACTCAATGTGTCAGGCTTGGCTTTGAACTTTCAATTATTTACAAGGTGCTCCTGTCTTCTGCTTGCGAAAGGCCAATTAATCATGAGCAAGTCTGGCCCTGGAATTCTGCGCAACTTCTGTGTAAGCACTAGTAAACACGGGCCCAGGATGATAACCAGCCACTGAGTCACTCTAACATTCTTGCACCACGATCAATAAAAGGGACTGGGGAGAGGAGATGAGAAGATTTTTTAATACGGCAGGTTGTTAGGGGCCTGGATGCACAACCTGAAAGGGGGTGCACAGAGATTCAGATGTAACATTGAGGAAAGGATTGGGCATGTACTTGAAAACCTGGCCAGACGATCATTTAAAAACAAGGAACCTCAGATGCTGGTTTATACCAACAATCAGACACAAAGTGCTGGGGGAGCTCAGCGGGTCAGGCAGCATCTCTGGAGAAAAAGGATGGGTGACGTTTCCGGTCAGGACCCTTCTTCAGACTCAGAAGGATCTGAAGTAGAGACTTTTGTTTTTAATTTCATTTAGCATCTTTAATGGCACAAAACATCCCTTGGTGCTGTAATGCCCCAGAGGAGCATTATCAATAATGTTTCAGGAATTTCTTAAAGGAAGAAAAGAGGGTTGAGAACAAGAGATTTAAGAAGGGAATTCCAGAGCTTGGCATCTTTTAATCATCCCTAAATATCGTTGCTGTACAATTGGCAGCCATGTGCTGGCCCTGACTGTTTGTGCTTATGGGCAATAGGAGACCATTATGTAGCAGTGTCGAGCTGAAAGCTTAATGACCTCACCAAGTCTGTCAAGATAACTTCCTTCATATCTCCAACATAGCCTTGGATGTTTGCCATTGATTCTTACACGTCCTGTCCCCAAGTCTCCCATACAGAATGGGACATTTGCTGCACTTCCCATCTACGAGTCATGGAATGTTTCACATTTTCCACGCCCTACCCTATTTAAAGATAGTCCGAGGGTCTCCAGTGAGGTAGATAATGACTGAGGACCACTTTCTTATTAACAACTGGACAGCAGTCCTGAGCTACAATCTACCTTATTGGAGACACTTCAACTATCTTTAATCAGACTTTACTGAACTTTGTCTTGCACTAAACATGATTCCTTTTTTCAGGTATCTGCACACTGTGGAAGGCACGATTATAATCATGTATTGTCTTTCCGCTGACTGGTTAGCTTGCAGCAAAAGCTTTTCACATGTACCTCAGCACACGTGACAATAAACTAAACTGACTTGAAATCATTTGAGCAACAAAAGACATACTGAATGGACTTTACACACAGTCGTGATCAAGCAGCAATTGTTGTAGTAGTAATGCATTCAAGAGAGAGCTAGATTGAGCTCTTAAGGATAGCGGAGTCAGGGGGTATGAGGAGAAGGCAGGAACGGGGTACTGATTGAGAATGATCAGCCATGATCACATTGAATGGTGGTGCTGGCTCGAAGGGCCGAATGGCCTACTCCTGCACCTGTTGTCTACTGAAATTGGATAAAGTATAGTTGGGGCCCGTTGCAGGTGTGGGTGAGTGAGGCCCTGAAGAAGGGTCTCGACCCGAAACGTCACCCATTCCTTCTCTCCAGAGATGCTGCCTGACCCGCTGAGTTACTCCAGCATTTTGTGATACCTTCCAAGCAGCAATTGTTGGTAATTATGGTTACAATTGCATTGAGGTTTTCCGAGACTGTGAAGCTTCATATGAAGCATGGCACCAGTCATACGGTGACGCAGGCTTGTAGTAACAGGCACACAACAATAAGCCACTTCAATTAAACGATTAAGCTCATTCGTTCATAAACGATAGGAGCAGAATTAGGCCATTCGGCCCTTCGTCTACTCTGCCATTCAATCACGGCTGATCTATTTTTAATCCTTTTCCCCGTGCCATCAAAAGCACATCATGTGTTAACCCCCCTCCTTCCTGGGATCATTCTCGTAAACCTCCTTCGGCCCCTCTCCAGTGCCAGCACACCCATCCTTAGATGCGGAGCCCAAAATGGCCCGCAATACTCCAAATGCGGCCTGACCAGGAACGACCTGTTTCCATGCTTATCTTTCAATCAATCAATTAACAGCCATGGATAAGTTGTGAATTGATCCTGTGATAACCATATTCAGGTGTGTGCAAACCAAATTCAAATTTGCTGCCTTTTGGCTGAGCACATAGAGTGAACTCATGAGCACACCCATAACCTTTAATTCTTTAAATAGTTATTTTACACCCTTGCTCCTTACTTGCCTATAGACAATAGGTGCAGGAGGAGGCCATTCGGTCCTTCAAGCCAGCACCGCCATTCAATGTGATCATGGCTGAACATTCTCAATCAGTACCCCGTTCCTGCCTTCTCCCCATACCCCCTGACTCCGCTATCCTTAAGAGCTCTATCCAGCTCTCTCTTGAATGCATTCAGAGAATTGGCCTCCACTGCCTTCTGAGGCAGAGAATTCCACAGATTCACAACTCTCTGACTGAAAAAGTTTTTCCTCATCTCAGTTCTAAATGGCCTACCCCTTATTCTTAAACTGTGGCCCCTTGTTCTGGACGCCTATGCTCCAGTCATCCACTAACAGGGTAACGGCGCAGTATAAATTGCCACTTCATTTTTTTTAAATAACCTCAAAGCTAACTATAGAATGAATGTCATCAAGTTAGTTGGAAATGATTCTCTGATAAACTTGGCTGAAGCATAACAAAACGCCTGCCAATACATTATGTTCACCGTCCTCATAGGTGGTCTTGGTGGTGGGACTACAGTCGCGATACAATAATCCTGTATATGTTTGTAGTTCTTCAACAGCTTATGGCGAGCTGCATCTGCTTGTCACACCAATGGCTGGAAAGCTTTATTTTTACGATGATTGACTTTCGGGAAAGGGCGGTGAAGAGTGAGTCTTGGCCCACCCCAGATTCTGTGATGTAGTCTGTGCTTCTATTGTGACTGAGTATCGTGAGTGGTGGTGGCTGGAAGTGAGTTCAATGGCACAGATAGCTGCAGCTCAAGGATGGAACGAGACCTATCATGTGAGGCAAACTAGTCCATCCGGGCAGAGGAGTGCTTTAAATCCTGCATCAAACAGCTCGGGAGCAGAGGACTCTCTGATTTATGGACTGTTCCCAGGGACGCATTCAGACTCGGTGAAAGACTTTCTTGGGTCTGCCCGAACCTTGTTGACCTCCTAACAGAACGAGATGTGCGTGGGGGAATGTTGCCGACTGGCCCGCTCCAGACTGCAGGGGTACGTGCTGAGGGACGCACTGAAGCTCGGAGCAGCCAACGCCAAGGCCCTGTGGAGGAAGACCACAGTCTTGGGACCTTCCGCTGCTGGACGTTGGGGTGAAGTCTGGAGGAGACGACCCCCAAACAAGGGAAGGGATATCATCCGAGGGGGGCTATATGCGTGACAAGGGTGCTGGGTGTAATTATGGTCTTTGAGAACACTACAAAATATAACGCGAATGAATGTACGTGTAGCCATAGAGAGTGTCAGAGGCATTTTGCACTGTTCTTGTTTTGCACGTATGTTTTAGCCTGAATCAAGTTTATTTTGATTTTTTTTTTAGATCACCTGCCCATAACTAACAGAATGAAGAAGCTTCACATGACACACATTACATCCATATTACACACATTTACATTACACTCCTCTTCTCTTCGGCCCACCGGGTCCGCGCCGTCCAGCGATCACCCCGTACAACAACGAAATTTACACATGAGGGGACAATTTCACATCCTTACTCAAGCAAATGAACCTACAAAGCTGTACGCCTTTGGAGTGTGGGAGGAAACCGGAGCACCCACAAGGTCACAGGGAGAATGTACAAACTCCGTACAGACAAGACCCGTGGTCAGGATTGAACCCAGGTCTCTGGGACTGTCAGGCAGCAACTCTACCGCTGCGCTACTGTGCCGCCCAAGTATTTCTGCAAGGACACTCAGGGAAGTTAGGGAAGAAATTGCTGGAGCCCTGTCTGAGATACAGGAATCATCATTTAGACACGGGTGAGGTTTCGGGAGTCTGGAGGGAGGCTAACGTCCTGCCTCTATTTAAGAAAGGCTGCAAAGAAAAATGAGGAAACTATAGATCAGTAGCCTAACATCTGTGGTAGGAAAGTTACTGGAGAGGATTCTGAGGGATAAGATATACATGCGTTTTGGTAGACAAAGGGTGACTAGGAATAGTCATCATGGCTTTGTATGTGGGAGATTGCGTCTCTTTGAAAAAAATTTTAAGTTACCAAGGGAAATGCACAGTCTTTTTTTACAGAGTAGGGGAATCAAGAACTAGAGGGCTTTGGTTTAAAGTAAGAGGGGAAAGATTTAATAGAGACCTGAGGGGCAGCTTTTTCACTCAGGGAGTGGTTGGTATCTGGACCAGAGTAGTTGACGCAGGTATGATAACAACATTTAAAAGACATTTGGACAGGAACATGGGTAGGAAAAGGTTGGGGAAATAAGGGCAAAATGCAGGCAGATGGGGAAGCTTAGATGGGGCATCTTGGTCGGCATGGGTGAGCTGGGCCGAAGGGCCTGTTTCCGTGCTGTACGACCCTGAATCTCTATGATGTCCACTTCACGATTTGAATCTAAACACTGGGTTCGATTTGTGAGCAATTAAATCTCAGAAGAAAAAGTGTATGTAAATGGTCATAATAAACCATATTGTGAATCGTAAATAAATAGAATAATTTGGTAGCTTATTGAGTGAAACTTTTTATTGCAGGGACTGATTTCTTTCAGTGTAAAATGTTAATAATTTCCTCATTGTAGAATCAAAAGTGCCCACTGCATTAACTGGCCATTTATTTATTGGTATTGATCTTATGTTTATTATAGCTATTTGTTTCAGGCACAATAGTAGGAAATAAACACCGCGATGCATTGAAATACTTTGAATCTACTAGAAATGTGCATTCAACAACCATCTATTCTGTGGTTTGAACATTTGGAAAATATCGCACAGTTTATCCTGGCCCCAGACTCTTCATAATTTCAGGTCAATGATTTGCATCGGCTTCCTGCATCTATTTCAGGCAAAATCTATAATGATCACCCTAATGCAACTGGCCCTGAATAATTCATAAACTTACCTGCTTCACTGGATGTCTCGGTGCACTTGTACCAGTCATTCCACATTGAGCTCCTCTCAACAATCATGTTGCAACTTTACCATTGATTTATGGAGAGGCCTGCTCCCTCGTCTCATCCTGATTACGGTAGTAGTAAGATTGGAGATAGAGGGAGATAGAGGGGGAGAGAGAGAGAGACAGAGAGCAAGAGGGGGGGAGATAGGGGTAGAGGGAGATAGAGAGAGATAGAGGGTGAGATAGAGGGAGGGAGATGGAGAGGGAGATGGAGGGAGGGAGGGAGGGAGGGAGCGAGAGAGAGAGAGAGAGAGAGGAGGGGGGAAGGGGGGGAGAGAGAGAGAGAGAGAGAGAGAGAGAGAGAGAGAGAGAGAGAGAGAGAGAGAGAGAGAGAGAGAGAGAGAGAGAGAGAGAGAGAGAGAGAGAGAGAGAGAGAGAATGTTATGTTCTATACTTTGGCAATATAATGACGTATCTTATCATGCCAATAAAGTATTTTAAATTGAAATTGAAAATTGAGAGAATACTCAACCTCAGCTCAATTTGAAGAGTTTATTTTTCTGATATGAAGGAATAATGCTTTTAATTTGTGGACCATCGAGCACACTTTCCCTTTATCCAAGGAGAATATTCCTTGTGGAAAATTAATTTGGATAATCTTAACCCTTTTCCCTGGGGACAGTAGCCCACAACACATGTTTCTCTTTAATTTATCTTTAATTGGATCTAATTTGGCAAACCTACGTAGAAAGACAGATGGTGTATGAAAAACTGTAACAGTCACGGCAGTGCGGGGAAAGGCACTGTTTTAAGATTAGAAAGGCAAGTTGTGGAGGTAATTTAGCAGGAGCTTAAATTTTGTCGAGCTGCTGGCACTTCCAATTAGTGTGTGCGCACCGCTGGCACTGGATAAGGGCTCGCGTGTTCTCCCTTTGTGGCATTTATCATGTCCAAGGCCTTCCTCTGCCCACATTTCCACCATTCGAGATGTGTTTTGTACAGTCCGTGATGACAAGATCCGTTATGTCTACCTGCGTAATTACATTGCCTACAGTTTCACAGTTACACAAAAAGAGTTGACCCTCAGGACCAATCAGTTTTACAAATACATTTTCTTTCCAGTCAAACAACGGATTTAATGATTTCAATTGCATGGGCCAGATGGACAAAGCCTGTGATCTTCTCCTTTCTTTTATCTGCGGATTCTGACTGGATTTTGACCTAATGTCTATTGTCTTGCTATTCCTCGCCACCTGCTACCAGCCCCGTTTTAGCCCCTGAATCGTAAATTGGGGATTCTTTGTACTTGTGAAACAGGGTTAATTGTTACCTGCAATGTATCAGTCAGTAACCCGCTTTTAGGTATTTGGTTTCTCCGCTTTCTGCCCTGAAAGTAATGACCTGCGGTGAAGTGTAGTTGTGAGGGCACCAGCTGGCCTCCCCGTCTCTTGACTGAATGTGAATTCCTCCTGCTTCAGCCGAGACGCCCAGCCAACATCAGGCTGGCGAGAAAAGTATTCCAACATCAAAGTTTAGCCAAAGGACAATGCAAAGAATGCAAAGTGCAAATGGTCCATATAAATGAATGGGAAAGGGGGAATCAGTGTCCAGTTGTGTCATAGCCACAGCTATATTTCCGAAGCAGAGCGGCGCAGTGGCGCAGCGGTAAAGTTGCCGCCGCACAGCGCCAGAGACACGGGTTCGATCCTGACTACGGGTGCTGTCTGCACGGAGTTTGTAAGTCCTCCCCGTGACCTGCGTGGGTTTTAGATTTTTTAGATTTAGAGATACAGCGCGGAAAAAGGCCCTTCGGCCCACCGAGTCTGCGCCGCCCAGATCCCCGCACACTAACACTATCCTACACCCACTAGGGACAATTTTTACATTTTACCCAGCCAATTAACCTACATACCTGTACGTCTTTGGAGTACGTTTTCTCCGAGATCTTCGGTTTCCTCCCACCTTCAGGTCTGGGGAAGGGTCTCGACCCGAAATGTCACCCATTCCTTCTCTCCTGAGATGCTGCCTGGCCCGCTGAGTTACTCCAGTGTTTTGTGATACCTTTATTTAGTAGATGGCATAGGTGGTGCGTGTGTGTGTGTGTGTGCGTGTGTACACAAGGAGCAACTGTTGAGCCTTCCCGAGGTGTCGTGGGCCTAACTCAACGAAACACCAATGAAGGGAGGTGTCCACTCGATAACCCCAATGATATATTTGCATCTACAGGATAACTTTTTTTTAAGAGCTAATTAATATGTAGGTAGCTATTTTTTTTGGCATAGGGAGTCATTTATTGTTAGTTGATGTGTTTAGTTACATAATACTTTAGTTTTGGGCTTGGTTTTCTTAGTTGAGCGCTTACCTTGGTGTGATAGCACAAGTACATTGTGCTTTCGTTGTAATCTGCTGCTCCAGTCTGAGTTATAGTGGGAAACATATTGATTTTGACACAATGCGTTTGTATGGGCTGTGCAATCATCCCGCTTAAAAGAAATACATTTAAAGTCCAAATATTCACCAGCCACTGCAAGAGCAATAAAAATAGAAATATGCTTTAAATGTTATCGCAGTAGCAAATATATTTATAAATGATTCCTTCCTGTTGGACATATTTGTTAGCCTGGCTAGGGAGACTGAAATTATTTTACAGTCTATCACCAAAAATAGAGTAACAATTTGGTTCAATACTATAAGGAAAAGCTATAAAGTCATTTGTGGAAACCTTGACAACTCAGAACTCGCATTTAAAGGTTTAAGTGCTTAAATGGCTCTGCTCTTTCGAGCCTTCACTTCAGGGGCCACCCAGGGCCTAGTGAAAACATTCTTGCTTCTGCATTAAAGGGCTGTATTTTCAAGTCTCACTCGAGGGCCTTGAGCACAAAATATGCACTGATGCTTCTTTAATTTAGTTTATTTTCTTAGTTTAGAGACAGTGCAGAATCAGGCCCTTCGGCCCACTGAGACTGTGCCGACCGCCGTACACTAACACTATCCTACACACTAGCAACAATTTACATTTTTTTTACCGAAGTATCATTGAATGGTAGAGTAACACAGCGGGGCAAGCAGCATCTCTGGAGAAAAATAATGGGTGATGTTTTGGGTGGGAACCCTTCTTCAGTCATGCGTGTGTGTGTGTGTGTGTGTGTGTGTGTGTGTGTGTGTGTGTGTGTGTGTGTGTGTGTGTGTGTGCGTACATGTAAACACTGAACTTTTTTTTCTCATTTATTACATTGTTTACAGTGCACTATGCTTACATATTCTGTTGTGCTGCTGCAAGTAAGAATTTAATTGTTGTGTCTGGGACACATGACAGTAAGACACTCTTGACTGTTGACCCGCTGAGTTACTCCAACATTTTGTGTCCATCTTCATTCTACCAGCGGAGTTGGGAAGGTTATAAAGACCGGGTTCATGACTAATGCAAACGCAGCAACATCGCAACATCTACACTTCCCGTACGTTTCCCGGAGATACTTTCCAACCAACATTACTTCAGGGAACACCTCATTGCCAACAGCTAGTCAGAGTGATACATGTTTATCGATCCCAGCTCGAGAAGAGGGGTCTCGATCCGAAAACGTCACCTCTTCCTTTTCTCTAGAGATGGTGCCTGACCCACTGAGTTACTCCAGCTTTTTGTGTCTATCCCAGCTCCACTCAGGTTGGGTGGCAACCTGCTGCCCTCTCCCAAACAATTTCGGCACAAAGTCTTTGTTAAAACATGTTGCACCTTATTAGTTCGCTGCCAGCAGCAAACCTGTAAGGGAGGAGACAGGAATCCAGCAGCAGTCTGATGGAATGGATCCATGGCACAGGAGGTGCTTGCAGTACTTTAATACGTTCAGAAAAGTGAAGCAGATCTCGAAGGCCAACTCATGTCTATGAAATAAATGCCAGAAAAACAAATCATCTCCTTTCCCATGATTTTAAAAAAATGCCCTGTCCAGTCTCCCTTCTTTTATTTGGAGATATAGCATAGAAACAGGTCCATGCCAACCATCGATCACCTGTTCAGACTAGTTCTATGTTATCCTACTTTCTCATTGACTCCCTACACACTAGGCGGCAATTTACAGCGGCCAATTGACCTACGTACCTGCAAGCCTTTGGGATGTGGGTGGAAACCGGAGCGTCTGGAGAAAACCCACCCAGTCACAGGGAGAACGTGCAAACTCCACACACACACACAGCTCCTGAGGTCAAGATTGAACCTGTGTCCCTTGCCCCGTGAGGCAGCAGCTCTGCCATCTGCACCTTTGTATATGATGTGTGGTCTGTTTGGCGTGTGAGTGTTTGGTGTTTGAGTGCATTTCTGTGCATGTGAGTGTAGTGTGTGATACATGTGTGTACATTCTGTGACTGTGTGTGTGGTGAGTATGTCTGTATGCATGATGTGTATCTGTGTCTATGTGCATGATGTGTGTGTGTACGTGTTTGTGTGTGTATGTGTTTGAAAATATTGATAAATGAACAGGGTGGCACAGTGGTTGAGTTGCTGACTTACAGCACCAGGGACCTGATTTTGATCCTGGCTGCGGGTGCTGTATGTGTGGAGTTTGCACGTTCTCCCCGTGATCATGCCGTTTATGGGTCCGCAAGAGTGCCGGCAGCGGGCGGTTGAGAACGGGATGTGTGAGTCCCGGTAATCGGTCGAGGATGCGCCGTCGAGAGAACAAAGAGGAATCATTGGGGAACGATAATGAATACTGTTGTGAGCTTTGTCGGCGCCCAACACTTTCTGCGTACTTTGTGTGTTGTATGCAAAACAAAGAATTTCACTGTACCCAAGGTACATGTGACAATAAAGTATCATCATCATGAATTCATAAATTCATAAGTGATAAATTCATGGGCGGCACGGTAGCGCAGCGGTAGAGTTGCTGCTTTACAACGAATGCAGCGCCGGAGACTCAGGTTCGATCCTGACTACGGGTGCTGCACTGTAAGGAGTTTGTACGTTCTCCCCGTGACCTGCGTGGGTTTTCTCCGAGATCGTCGGTTTTCTCCCACACTCCAAAGACGTACAGGTATGTAGGTTAATTGGCTGGGTAAATGTAAAAATTGTCCCTAGTGGGTGTAGGATAGTGTTAATGTACGGGGATCACTGGGCGGCACGGACTTGGAGGGCCGAAAAGGCCTGTTTCCGGCTGTATATATATGGTATGATGATATGATAAGAACAGAATTAGGCCATTTGGTCCATCAGGTCTACTCCGCCATTCAATCACGGCTGATCTATCTCTCCCTCTCAACCCCATTATCCTGCCTTCTTCCCATGACCCCCGACACCCGTACTAATCAAGAATCTACAGGTACTCCTCAACTTACAATGAGGTTGCGTTCCGATAAACCCATTGTGAACCAAAAATATCGTGGGTCGAAATGCATTTAATACACCTGCTCATGCGGCCGGGAGCGAGTGGCGGCTCGTAAAGTCAAAATATTGTAAGTCGAAGCATCGTAAGTCCGGGAGCATCTGTATCTATCTCTGCCTTAAAACTATCCATTGAGGGACTTCTGTGGCAATGAATTCCACAGACTCACCACCCTCTGACTCAAGAAATTCCTTCTCATCTCCTTTTAATTCTGAGGCTATGACCTCTGGTCCTTGACTTTCCCACTAGTGGAAACATCCTCTCCACATCCAGGCCTTCATCATCCAGGCCTTGGATCATCATCATCATCGCAGGCAATGCTTTGTCACGACCGTGCTTTCAAGGGTTAAAGCTGCCTTGAGGATGCACGTTCTCCTAATCAGCATCTGCAAGCATCGTTCCTAGTTCGAAGTTCAGCATTCCCCGAAACTAGTCTCGACTGGTTTGGGCCCAACATTGGCAGCTGCGTATCTTGTCAGGGTGATTTACCATCATGTGTCACTACCACAAATGTAGTAAATTCTTTTTTTCCCCCCCTCCCTCCCTCCCTCCCTCCCGCCTGCCTCTGTACAAAACAGTGAATTATGCAGATAATAAAGTTTTATTGTTGACGACCCTTACATGTTGAAGGACAATGTGCCTTGTTTGATCCCCATAACGCCTGAAGTTTTTAAACAACTGAAACAATAGGCCTGTACCTAAAACTGTAACAAAATGGAATTTAATCTGCCAAGTGGTGTTGATAGTTTCATTACTCAGTGTCTTGATAATTTACTGCGGTGACATTATCCTCCCTAGTTTTGAATGGTTGAAAAACAGCAACCACTTCCTCTCACCTCCCCAGACCACAGATGGACTCCTACAGTTACAGGCTTTGCTTGTTTGAATTTAAACACCTATCTCCAACTCTATCTCATGGTAAAGCACAGCTTTCTTAGTGGTCAGGAAGGTCACAGAGGCATAGAGTCTTACAGCGTGGAAACAGGCCCTTCGGCCCAACTTGCCCACACCGGCCAACATGTCCCGTCTACATCTGTCCCACCTGCCTGCGTTTGGCCCATATCCCTCTAAACCCGTCCTATCCATGTACCTGTCCAAAAGTTTCTTAAACGTTGGGTTAGTCCCAGCCTCAACTATCTCCTCTGGCAGCTTGTTCCATACACCCACCACCTTGTGTGTGAAAATGTTTCCCCTCAGATTTCTCTTAAATCGATCACCCCCTCACCTTAAATCTCTATCCTCTGAATTCTTAATTCCCCAACTCTGGGCAAGAGACTCTGTGCGTCTACCCGAACCTATCTTTATCATGGTCTTGTACACTTCCATAAGATCAAGGTGTGACATTGCAGGTAGGTTTTATTTACCTGATGCTGGCAGACATTACCAGTGTAAGTTGCTGATTTTCCATTGGGAACCAGGGAGACGTATTATAACAAGGCCAGATAAGGAAAAGCAACCAAATGTTAATCACTACAGGGAATTAACTCGTAATGAGGCAGTCGTGAATCCTACGCTGGATTATGGGGCCAGAGAGCTAATTGAAGTATGAAGCAATAACTTAGTGCTTTAATTAGTTCAGAGTTCCCTGCTCTGCTATGAAATTTGCTGGATCAATTATGGTAATTCTCAAAACCCTGTTGCAAACAAAGGCCTGCGTAGAGTGAAGGCCTGAATAGTGAAAGGCCTGCGTAGAGTGAAGGCCTGCGTAGAGTGAAGGCCTGCGTAGAGTGAAGGCCTGCGTAGAGTGAAGGCCTGCGTAGAGTGAAGGCCTGCGTAGAGTGAAGGCCTGCGTAGAGTGAAGGCCTGCGTAGAGTGAAGGCCTGCGTAGAGTGAAGGCCTGCGTAGAGTGAAGGCCTGCGTAGAGTGAAGGCCTGCGTAGAGTGAAAGCCTGCGTAGAGTGAAGGCCTGCGTAGAGTGAAGGCCTGCGTAGAGTGAAGGCCTGCGTAGAGTGAAGGCCTGCGTAGAGTGAAGGCCTGAATAGTGAAAGGCCTGGATAGAGTAGATGTGGAGAGGATGTTTCCATTCGTGGGAGAGTCTCGGACCAAAGGTCATAATCTCAGGATTAAAGGACGTTCCTTTAGGAAGGAGATGAGGAGGAATTTCTTTGTCAGAAGGTGGTGAATCTGTGCAATTCATGGCCACAGAAGGTTGCGGAGGCCATCAATGGATATTTTTAAGGCAGAGAGAGATAGTTTCTTGATTAGACCAGGTGTCAGGGGTTGTGGGGAGAAGGCAGGAGAATGGGTTGGGAAAGAACTGCAGATGCTGGTTTAAATCGAAGGTAGACACAAAATGCTGGAGTTAATCAGCTGGACAGGCAGCATCTCAGGAGAGAATGAATGGGTGACGTTTCGGTTCGAGACCCTTCAGACTGATATCAGGGAGTGGGTTGGGAGGGAAAGACAGTTCAGCATGATTGAATGATGGAGTAGGCTTGAGGGGCTGAATGGCCTAATTCTGCTCCTATCACTTATGATGTTATGAACTGTTAACTCGCTGAGTTTCATTGTCTGCATAACTCGTTATCACCTAGCCCACAGCCAACAATGGACCGTTATCACCGTCTATATCTCTCGTTTCTCTTTCCCCTGACTCTCAGTCTGAAGAAGGGTCTCGACCTGAAACGTCGCCCATTCCTTATCTCCGGAGATGCTGCATGACCCGTCGAGTTACTCCAGCGTTTTGTGTCGATCTTCAGTTTAAACCAGCATCTGCAGTTCCTTCCCTACACACGTCAGGACATTTATTTTTCACAACTATATTTCCTCTTCTTTTAGAAATCATTGGCAGTGTTCAGTTTGGCTTTAGAGGTACCAATGGCAAGATTAAAAAAAATATATATATATCCTGAGAGTTAATGGGATTTGTTTTCCTCTTGGATTTTATTGGCAAAACACAGAGGGCCACGCCTCAGCAGTAGGAGTGCCTCCTGATGGTATTCTGGTGCTGGCACATCAGGGAAATGTTACGAGTTAGATTTACGAGTAGGAAGACTGAGACGGAGTGTAAAACCCGTTTTAACATATGGAGGTGAGGTTTTTTTATCCTCTCTCACTCTCGCGGGCTAAGTGTAGCAAAATCGTAAACGCGCTTATAAAGGAAGGTTTTACGATTTCACTAAACTCAGAGCTTAGAGCAAATCTTTCCCCGTGGAGCTGTGTTTACTTTGCAGAGTGAGGAGTCAGCAAAGTACACACTTTTGAAAAGGAAAATGAGCAACCTCTCTCGTAAGGAGGAACTGCAGGTGCTGGTTTACTACCGAAAACAGACACAAAATGCTGGAGTAACTCAGCAGGACTGGCAGCTTCCCTGGAGAGAAGGAATGGGTGACGTTTCGGGTCGAGACCTTTCTCAACCCGAAACGTCACCCGTCCCTTCTGTCCAGAGATGCTGCCTGTCCCGCTGAGTTACTCCAACACCTTGTGTCTATCTATGAGCAGACCCTTCCTGTGTATGAGAGAGACGTGATGGGGGAGGGAAAGGTGCAAAGAGGAGGGGGGCAGAGATTTGATCCAAAGGCTGGAATGGAGTTCGTCTGAATGGAATTGTGGGAAATCAAAGACAACGTGGAAATAGGACATTAAGCACACTGTTAATATTTCATGACTTGTTGCATGCTAAAGTCAGTTCATTAACGTTTAATGCTGAAAGAACTGTTGCTGGTAATCAACAAAAGCACATCAGGAATGATGCAAAGAGCAATAGTTGCCAGGTAGAATGCAAACTGAATTGTTGGCCAACTGACCAGAAACATATCTGGATTTATATCACTTGGTGCAAGAGCACATGTACACATGGCATAGTCTTAGAGTGATACAGCGTGGAAACAGGCCCTTCAGCTCAACTTCCCCAACATGTCCTAGCTACACCAGTCCCACCTACCTGCATTTGGCCCATATCCCTTTAAATCTGCCCTATCCATGTACCTGTATTGTAGCGATAGCCCTGCCTCAACTACCTCCTCTACCATTGCAAAACTGGTTGCCTTAGATGTCCATCATGGGTACTGACCTCCCCCACCATCGAAGGGATCTACAAGAGTCCCTGCCTCAAAAAGACAGCCAGCATCATCGGAGACCCACACCACCCTGGCCACGCTCTCATTTCACTCCTGCCATCAGGAAGAACCTATAGGTTTAAGGTGAAGGTGGGGGGGGGGGAAGGAAAGATTTAATAGGAACCTGAGGGGCAACTTTTTTACACAAAGGGCATTAGGTGTATGGAACGAGCTGGCAGAGGAGGGAGTTAAGGCAGGTAATACCACAGTGTCAAAAAAACATTTGGTACATGGATAGGATAGGTTTAGAGGAATATGGGCCAAATGCAGGCAGGTGGAATTAGTGAAGATGGGGCATGTTGGGCAAGTTGGGCCGAAGGGCCTGTTTCCATACTGTATGATTCTATGCTGCTTTGAAGCTTTTCACTGCAGCTAGAAAGTAGGCAGGACTTGAGGGTTAGATGTATTTGACCAACGATAATGCTGAATGCTCCTCAAATGTGCCCAGCCCAGTAAGTCATTGCAGCACAGTGGAAGAGCTGCAGCCTCACTACGCCAGAGACCCGGGTTCCATCCCGACCTCAGGTGCTCTCTGTGTGGAGTTTGCTCATTCTCCCTGTGACTGCATGGGTTTGCTCCGGGCGCTCTGGTTTCCTCCCACATCCCAAAGACGCGTGGGTTTGTTAATTGGTCTCTGTGAGTTGCCCCTAGAGTGCAGGGAGTGGATTGCATCGAACGAGTGTGGGCCAAAGGGCCTGTTTCCATGCTGTATCTCTAAACTGAACCAAACACAAATGGGATAACATAGAACTAGTATACAGGCGATCAATGGTTGGCGTGGACTCGGTGGGCTGAAGAGGCTGTTTCCACGCTGTATCTCTAAAAATTAAATTTTAAAAAAGTTAGACGATGATTTCTGCAGTTTTCATACAAAGTAGGCCCAGCGAGTGTGTGTTAACTGTGGTCTAAAACTTGCATCAACTTCCTTGCACACACTCACCTCTGCTCATTAGTGCTAAACATGTGTGAAAGATATTGACCAATACATGCACTCACCTCTGAGCATTGGGACTTCACTGTAGGCAACAAAATCAAATGTGGGGCTGATGTCCAGGAGCAGAAGTCCTGGCTTGCTTTCACCACCAGCTACTACAACATTGTCCCATGGGGAGAAAGTTACGGAATGCTTTTAAAGACCAGGGGAACAACCTGAGTTAACACAGGTTCACTTCGCCGGCCTTCAGACCAGGGTACACTTGACAGTGCTGTTGATTATCTGCAGACGTGGCTGGGGCTTTGGAGTCCACTCCTGTTCTTTAAAACTGTCACCTCTTATTCCTTTCCCTCCTGAGCCTGCTAGGGAGTTATGGTGTAGAAGCAAGGAACTGCAGATGCTGGTTTACACAAAAGGACACAAAGTGCTGGAGTAACTCAACAGGTCCAGATTGCATCTCTGGAGAGCATTGATTGTTCATAAGTTCATAAGATCTAGGAGCAGAATTAGGCCATTCAGCCCGCCAGGTCTATTCCACCATTCAATCATGGCTGATCTATCTTTCCCTCTCAACCCCATTCTCCTGCCTTCACCCCATAACCACTAGCGTTGCCTATAACGTTTCTATTCGGGAACCTTTTGCAGAGCAATTCTGAGGGGGGGGGGGGGGGTAAAAGAACTCCCAGCATTCTTCCCTCCTGACAATCATTCCCGAGGAGGAGTTTGAAGCTTTTTAGGCTCACAGAAGGCATTGAGTATTTCTGTTACTATAACGTGTCTCATTTCCCCTTCCATGCAAAAACGTTTTCGTTACCACTGTTGGCTCATTGCTGCACAAGGGTTAATCTGCAGCGACGGCATTGTTAATAAACTGATTGCAAGCAAACATGTTCATATTGCAAAAACAACACCGGGGCAGCATGGTGGCGCAGAGGTAAGACAATAGACAATAGACAATAGACAATAGACAATAGACAATAGACAACAGACAATAGGTGCAGGAGGAGACCTTTCGGCCCTTCGAGCCAGCACCGCCATTCAATGTGATCATGGCTGATCATTCTCAATCAGTACCCCGTTCCTGCCTTCTCCCCATAACCCCTGACTCTGCTATCCTTAAGAGCTCTATCTAGCTCTCTCTTGAATGCATTCAGAGAATTGGCCTCCACTGCCTTCTGAGGCAGAGAATTCCACAGATTCACAACTCTCTGACTGAAAAGGTTTTTCCTCATCTCAGTTCTAAATCGCCTACCCCTTATTCTTAAACTGTGGCCCCTTGTTCTGGACTCCCCCAACATTGGGAACATGTTTCCTGCCTCTAACGTGTCCAACCCCTTAATAATCTTATACGTTTCGATAAGATCTCCTCTCATCCTTCTAAATTCCAGTGTATACAAGCCTAGTCGCTCCAGTCTTTCAACATATGACAGTCCCGCCATTAACCCAGTAAAGTTGCTTCCTTATAGTGCCAGAGACCCCCGCGTCGAATCTGACTACGGGTGCTGTCTGTACGGAGTTTGTACGTTCTCCCTGTGACCACATGGGTTTTCACAGGGTTCTCCGGTTTCCTCCCACATCCTAAAGACGTGTAGGTTTGTAGGTTAATTGACGTCTGTAAATTGCCCCTAGTGTGTAAAACAGAGTGGGAAAACGGAGAACTAGTGTAGATGATCTTAATGATGGCGCGGTCCAGTCCAGTCGCCGTCGTGGTAGCTCTGCGGGAACTGTGCATTTTAAACTGGTATGTTTACTTTAAAATTATCCCTAAGTGCTCTAGCGTGTGCTAGAACTTAGCATTAACCAATGTACGACCGGGAAACGCTCGTAAAATTAAACTCGAGCGCTACAGGAGCACTATTAAACAGAAATCTACTCACCGATATACCGATAGAGATCATCAAAGGAGCGCACCGCGGCAGCAGCAGTGGGAGCGCAGGTCAGTGGGAAAGTCGGAAAAAACACCGAGGGAAGCGAGGGGGGATTCGGAACAGGCTGAGAACCCAAGCCTTACGTCCACCTCTGCCCAGCATACTTCTGGCCAACGTCCAGTCCCTGGAGAACAAGCTGGATAACCTGAGGGCAAGGATCAGATTCCAGAGGGACATAAAGAACTGTAACATCCTTTGTCTGACCGAAACATGGCTGACCCCGCTGGTGCCTGACCAGGTGATCTGCCCATCCGAGTCCTTCACTGTTTTCCGGGCGGACAGAACGGAAGAATCCGGGAAATCCAAGGGCGGAGGAGTCTGCCGACCATTCTACCTTCCCCGGGAGTTCAGCTCGGTGATCATCACAGCCGTCTATATCCCACCGCATGCGGACACCGACGTGGCACTGTCCACCCTACACGATGTGTTGTGTCAACACCAAAACAAGAACCCTGATGCGGCTGTGCTGGTGGCTGGAGACTTCAATAGGGGAAATCTCAAAAAGGTCATGCCCAACTTCTACCAACACATCACGTGTGTCACCAGGGGGGAAAGAACTTTGGACCACTGCTACACGCCGTTCAGGAAAGGCTACAAGGCCGTTTCTCTCCCTCCTTTTGGGAAATCTGACCACGCTGCCATTTTCCTGCTGCCGGAGTACAAACAACGGATAGTACGGGAAGCGACAGTGACGAGGGACGTAAAGCAGTGGGCTGACCATTCAGAGGCCATGCTGCAGGATGCACTGAGCGAAGTCGACTGGAACATGTTCCAAGCAAGTTCCAGAGACGTAAATGAGTTTGCGGAAGCGGTTACGGACTTCATTGCCACAATAGCCGATACCATCATTCCCACGGTAAGGGTCAGTATCTTCCCTAACCAAAATCCCTGGGTGGACAGGTCTATTCGCGTGGCCTTGAATGCTCGCACCGCTGCTTACAACTCCAGCCTGGCATCCGGCAACATGGACGACTACAAGGGAGAGTCCTACCGACTGCGAAGGGCAGTGAAGGATGCAAAAAAGAGGTACCGGGACAAGATGGAGTCACAGATGGAGCAGCAGGACACCAGGCGCCTTTGGTAGGGGCTACGGACTATAACTAGCTACAGGTCCAGCACCCCCTCAACCGGAAGTGCCGGCTCCTCCTTAGCTGATGACCTGAACTCTTTTTACGCACGGTTTGAGACGGGTAACACCACCAGCTCGCCGTCTAAAAACAGCACCGAAGGGGCGCTGGCTAGCGAGGCTGGAGGGGGATCCACCGCCGGGGATGTGCACACATTCTCGGTGTCCGAGCATGAGGTGAAGTGGGCTCTGACGCGTGTGAACACGAGGAAAGCTGGAGGCCCAGATGGTATATCTGGGCGAGTACTAAAGTCTTGTGCTACTCAGCTTGCTCCAGTGCTCACCACAATATTCAACCTCTCCTTGGCAAAGTCCGTGGTCCCTGCATGCTTCAAAAGATCCATCATTGTACCGGTGCCAAAGAATGCCTCTCCAGCGTGTTTAAATGACTACCGACCGGTGGCCCTCACCTCGGTTGTCATGAAATGCTTTGAGAGGCTAGTCAAGAAGCACATCTGCGCCCTCCTTCCTCGCAACATGGACCCACTACAGTTCGCATACCGTCCGAACAGGTCCACGGATGATGCAGTCTCCCAGGTTCTACACACCGCTCTCTCTCATCTGGACAGCCAGGGGGGCTATGTGAGGATGCTGTTCATTGACTTTAGTTCAGCATTCAACCCAATAGTCCCCAGCAGACTGGTTGAGAAGCTGCTGGAACTGGGGCTTAGCACCCCTCTGTGTGCCTGGGTCCTGGACTTTCTCACTGCCAGGCCCCAAGTGGTCAGGATGGGGGAACACACATCTAGCTCCCTCACCCTGAACATAGGATCCCCCCAGGGCTGCGTCCTTAGCCCCCTACTGTACTCCCTGTACACACATGACTGTGGGGCCAGGTTCAGCTCAAACTCCATCATCAAGTTTGCTGATGACACTGTGGTGGTGGGCCGGATCTCCAACAACGATGAGAAGGCCTACCGGGAGGAGGTGGCTGATCTGGCACTCTGGTGTCAGGACAATAGCCTCCTCTTGAATGTCACTAAAACAAAGGAGCTGATTGTGGACTTCAGAAGGGCTAAACATCCAAGGACGTACACGCCACTGGAGATAAATGGGTCTATTGTGGATAGGGTGAGCAGTTTCAAATACTTGGGAGTCCGCATCGCAGAGGATCTGACGTGGGCAACGCACATTGCCGCACTGGTGGGTAAGGCTAAGCAGCGCCTTTACCACCTTAGACAACTGAGGAAATTCAGAGTGTCGCTGAGGATCCTTCATTGCTTCTACTCTGGGGCTGTAGAGAGCATCCTGTCCGGCAACATTACAGTCTGGTTTGGGAACAGCTCTGCCCAGGACAGGATGGCCCTGCAGAGAGTAGTGCGTTCGGCAGAACGCACCATGGGAACTACACTCGTCCCCCTGCAGGACCTATACATCAGGAGGTGCAGATCCAGAGCAAGCAAGATCATGAGGGACCCCTGCCACCCCAGTAACGGACTGTTCCAGATGCTACGATCAGGCAAACGCCTCCTCTGTCACGCTGCGAAAACGGAGAGGATGAGACGGAGCTTCTTCCCACAGGCCATCAGGACTGTCAACTTTTATAACCCCAGAGACTAAATTTTTGTCGACACTTTTTGTGCTATGTTTAGTAACTTATTAACTTTATTTATATGCTGTAACTGTAATTCTTTTTGTGCACAACCCGCAGGCATTGCCACTTTCATTTCACTGCACATCGAGTATGTGTATGTGACAAATAAATTTGACTTGACTTGACTTGACTTGAGATCGATGGTCGGTGTGGACTCAGTGGACCGAAGGGCCTGTTTCCATGCTGTATCTCTAAACTAAACTTAACAGGTGTGTGCATGTGAGATAGAATGATCATGGTAAAAGAATTAAGGAAGGGAATTGGGAAGCCTAACAAAAGGTGCTCCATCAACTGGTTTGGTTTCAATTGTTTTGAATCAGGAGTGTTAACAATCAAACACAAAGCCTTTGGAATTTTGTTTCCACTTAGTTCTATGCCCGAACATAACGCACTCTTGAAAATATAAACCTTATTACACACACTGCCATTTGGTTTCCTCTACCTATTCAGCCCTGTATTTGGAGAGTATATCATTTTGACACAAAATGCTGGAGTAACTCAGCGGGTCAGGCAGCATCTCTGGAGAGAAGGAATGGGTGACGTTTCAGGTCAAGACCCTTCTGAACACCCTTCTTCAGACTGAAGAAGGGTCTCAACCCAATACTTCATCCATCCCTTCTCTCCAGAGATGCTGCCTGTCCCGCTGAGTTACTCCAGCATTTTGTGTCTATCTTCGCTTTAAACCAGGATCTGCAGTTCCTGCCTACACATATCACTTTGACAGTTCTGCTTTAATGTACTTCTCTTTTTTTTATTGCCTGGAACAATAGCTGATCTTTAAGGTTACTTTGGCAGTCCAAGGCCTGTCCAAGGCTTGTGGTATGTTGGTTCGATATCACAGCAAATATCAGTTGGCTTTGTTTAACACTGATTAAATACGGCCAAATTTGCCCAAGGGTGGCAGGGTGTCGCAGCGGTGGAGTTGCTGCCTTGCGGGGCCAGAGACCCGGGATCGATCCTGACTATGAATGCTGTCTTTGGGGAGTTTGTACGTTCATCCCGTGACCACGTGGGTTTTCCCCAGGTTCTCCAGTGCTGGGATCATTGGTCAGTCAACCAATGGACCTTTTTCCGCACTGTATCTCGAAACTAAAAGAATAAACCAAACAGTTCAATCGAGCACTGGTCTGTATTGAACGTCCCTGAGGCACAGTGAGATGTTGGATCCCATTGGATTATTTCCTGAGGAGATAGAGTGATTCGGCAGAATGTCGCATTGCCAGGACTTGCCCACAAGCACCAAAGGCCCCGAGTGGCTGATGGGGAGAAGGGCCCGGCTTGGTCAGATCCTTCCTACAGACCCACGTCAGGCCTCACCAATCTTGAGGTGGCTGCACTGAGGATCAGCACATCAACAATCCTGTCCTGGAATTGGCGAGTTTCCCAAAAAGGCAGCCAGCATCATCAGGGGCCCACACCACCCTGGTCACGCTCTCATCTCACTCCTGCCATCAGGAGCCACAAAGATATCGGAATCTGAAAACTGTAACGTCCATGCTCAGGGGACAGCCTCTTCCCAACAGCCATCAGAATTTAGAAGATTGAGGGGGGATCTTATAGAAACTTACAAAATTCTTAAGGGGTTGGACAGGCTAGATGCAGGAAGATTGTTCCCGATGTTGGGGAAGTCCAGAAACCAGGGGTCACAGTTTAAGGATAAGGGGGAATTCTTTTAGGTCCGAGATGAGAACGGTTTTTTTCACACAGAGAGTGGTGAATCTGTGGAATTCTCTGCCACAGAAGGTAGTTGAGGCCAGTTCATTGGCTATATTTAAGAGGGAGTTAGATGTGGCCCTTGTGGCTAAAGGGATCAGGGGGTATGGAGAGAAAGGCAGGTACGGGATACTGAGTTGGATGATCAGCCATGATCATATTGAATGGCGGTGCAGGCTCGAAGGGCCGAATGGCCTACTCCTGCACCTATTTTCTATGTTTCTATCAGGCTATTGAACACTACGAACACCAAATAAACTCCGAGCTACAAACTGCCTGGGTAGCACCCGAGGCGATGGGCTTTGTTTTGCTTTTGCACTGTATTGTTCTGTTTTACTTATTTGTACTTCTTTTTATATTTAGGAAAGAATTGCGGATGCTAGTTTAAACTGAAGATAGACGCAAAAAGCTGGGGTAACTCAGCGGGACAGGCAGCATCTCTGGAGAGAAGGAATGGGTGATGATTCGTGTCGAGACCCTTCTTCAGACTGAAAGTCCCAGGAAAGGGAAACGAGAGATATAGACGATGATGTAGAGAGATATCGAACAATGAATGAAAGATACGCAAAAAAAGTAACGATGATAAAAGAGACAGGCCGTTGTTAGCTGTTTGTGTTAGGTGAGAACGAGAAGCTGGTGCGAGTTGGGCAGGGCCGGGGGAGGGATTGAGAGAGAGGGAGTGACGGGGTTACTTGAAGATATCTCTGGAGAGAAGGAATGTGTAACTTCAAGAAACCACAGACCCTAGACTGAACCTCAAAACTTAACATCAAACAAATTACCGAAGATTTATCCCAGCTCTTCTCACTAACCTTCATGGACACCTCCAAGCTCAATATTAACAATGCTCTCCACATCACCCTGTGTCTTACACAATATATCTAGATCTCCCAAACTAAATCCCAGTCAACCATTAGTATCAGTCTGTGCTCTCCTCCTCTCACTCCCATCCATTGCCTTCAAGCTTCCTCCTGCTTGCTTACAAATCCCTTATAGTCTTACTTCCTCAAATGTCTCCCAATAGTTCCAAAGCTATTTGGGTATCAAATTGTACCCCTGCGCACCGCCCCACTCTATCCGCACCCCTCCTCCCCACCCCATCTTTTCATCTGTGATAGAATCTTTGTTCTTCAAAACCATCCCAGGAATACGCTCCATAGAAACCATGCCTTCCTGATTTTTCCTCCAATTACCATAAAGATCGCCAAAAAGACACAAAGTCAGGCGGCATCACTAGAGAACATGGATAGGCAACGTTTCAGGTCATAAGTTCATAAGTTAGATGAGCAGAAAAAGGCCATTTGGCCTATCGGGTCTACTCCACCATTCAAACATAGCTGGTCTATCTTTCCCTCTCAAGCCCATTCCCCTGCCTTCTCCCCATGACCTTTGACACTCGTGCTAATCAAGAACCTACCAATCTCTGCTTTAAATATACCTTAAAACATGGCCTCCACAGCCATTTGTGGCAAAGAATTCCACTGATTCACCACCCTCTGATTAAAGAAATTCCTCCTCATCTCTTTTCTAAAGGTACGACCTATTATTCAGAGGCTGCGGACCCTGGTCCTAGACTCTCCCACTGGTGGGAACATCCTCTCCACAACCACTGTACCCGGGCCTTTCGTTATTTGGTAAATCTCAATGAGGGCCCCTCTCATCCTTCTGAACTCCAGTGAGCACAGGCCTTTCTTCACGTCGGAACCCTAGTTCAGGCTGCTGACTGACCCTGCTGAGTTACTCCAGCACTTTGTGCTTTTTGATCGAGAATCCAGCAACTGCAGTTCCTTGCGTCCACCATAAAACTCATCTTGTTGACTGTGGCTCAGATAACCTTTTGTCCTCCGCTCCTGTTTGAAGTCTCCTTGTTCTACTTTGTGAAGCAGTTTGGGGCATGCCATGTCATTAAGAGTACGAAGGTGTTATATAATTGTTATTTATTACATTATTGTTGTTTCAAAGGCGGACTCATGTATTATCTGTGTGGCAGCCCTCCTCAGTCTCTACCGGTAGCTGCAGTGGAAGACATAGAGGGTGACCTACATAAACAAAATGATCCCCGGGAGAGATTATATATATAGTCTGTATTGCTTACAAAATATATCAATGCTATGCTTCTTACTTTTAATGTCTACGTACTTCTGCATCATGGCTTCAGTGCACTTAAGACCATGTTCTTTCCGCAGGGCATGTCATTCCGAACAGTGGGAAGGCAGCAAGGTGGAAGAGCACAGTGGCGCAGCGGTAGAGTTGCTGCCTTTCAGCGGCAGAGACCCAGGTTCGACAATGAAGAAGGCGAATGGTATGTTGGCATTCATAGCAAGAGGATTTGAGTTTAGGAGCAGGGAGGTTCTACTGCAGTTGTACAGGGCATTGGTGAGACCGCACCTGGAGTATTGTGTGCAGTTTTGGTCTCCTAATCTGAGGAAAGACGTTCTTGCCTTAGAGGGAGTACAGAGAAGGTTCACCAGATTGATCCCTGGGATGGTGGGACTTTCATATGAAGAAAGACTGGATAGACTCGACTTGTACTCGCTGGAATTTAGAAGACTGAGGGGGGATCTTATAGAAACATATAAAATTCTTAAGGGGTTGGAGAGGCTAGATGCGGGAAGATTGTTCCCGATGTTGGGGGAGTCCAGAACCAGGGGTCACAGCTTAAGGATAAGGGGGAGGTCTTTTAGGACCGAGATGAGAAAACATTTCTTCACACAGAGAGTGGTGAGTCTGTGGAATTCTCTGCCACAGAAGGTAGTTGAGGCCAGTTCATTGGCTATATTTAAGAGGGAGTTAGATGTGGCCCTTGTGGCTAAAGGGATCAGGGGGTATGGAGAGAAGGCAGGGTACAGGTTACTGAGCTGGATGATCAGCCATGATCATATTGAATGGCGGTGCAGGCTCGAAGGGCCGAATGGCCTACTCCTGCACCTATTTTCTATGTTTCTATCCTGACCATGGGTGCTGGCTGTACAGAGTTTGTACGTTCTCCCTGTGACTGCGTGGGTTTTCCCCAGGTGCTCCGGTTTCCTCCCACACCCCAACGACGCACAGGTTCGTGCGGGGATCGCCGGTCGGCACGGACTCAGTGGGCCAAAGGGTCTGTTTTCGCGCGGAATCTCTAAACTAGAACTAATTGGCTTTGGTAAAACTTGTAAATGATCCCTCGTGTGTAGGACAGCGTTAGTGTGCGGGGATCACTGGTCGGCACGGACTCGGTGGGCCGAAGGGCCTGTTTCCGCCCTGCATTTCTAAACTAAACTAAAAGTATAGGAAAGAACTGCAGAACTGGTTTAAACCGAAGATAGACACAAAAAGCTGGAGTAACTCAGCGGGTCAGACAGCATCTCTGGAGAAAAGGAACAGGTGACGTTTCAGTTCGAGACCCTTCTTCAGTCGATCAGTGGGGTGGGAACCAGATCAGGGATCTCTCTTGATTCGCACTGAGTAGGCACATATGTTTTCAGACTGGTTCCCTCCCCACAGCACTTTGACCCGTGCTGGCTGGGTGAGAGGCAGCTTCTGCTTCAGGGGATGCATTGTCAAGTGGTGCTGAGCAAGTGCAGATGTTTCCCTCTGTGCAGGGCTTAGCTGCAGCAGCAGCGCGGTACACAAGGGTTTCATCGGGTACAGAGTGGAGCTGGAGTTGGCTGGAATTCACTCAGACAATAGGCGCACCTGGCACATAGATGGAATACCGCAAGCCCTCATTATTGTTGTCGGTCGCAATGGTGGTGCAGTGTTTCCACCACAGCCAGTTTGGTGGGTCACCTCTGAGAGAAGGGGAGGGACAGGCTTTCATTGATGAAAACATTTGTTTGCTGTGCTCACTGTTTGCTCACCAACAATGAGATGTAATAATCCACAAAGTCACAGAGTCCTACAGCGTAGAAACTGACCCTTTGGCCCAACTTGCCCATGCCGACCAACTTGCCCCATCCATATGAGTCCCACCTGCCTGTCTTTGGCCCATATCCCTGTAAACCTAACTTATCCATGTACCTGTCTAAATGCTTCTTAAAAATTGCGATAGTATCTCAACTACCTCTTCTGGCTGCTTGTTCCGTACACCCACCATCCTTTGTGCAAAAATGTTACCCCTCAGGTTCCCATTATATCTTTCCCCCTCTCCTTATAGACAATAGGCAATAGGTGCAGGAGGAGGCCATTCTGCCCTTCGAGCCAGCACCACCATTCAATGTGATCATGGCTGATCATTCCCAATCAGTACCCCATTCCTGCCTTCTCCCCATACCCCCTGACTCCGCTATCCTTAAGAGCTCTATCTAGCTCTCTCTTGAATGCATTCAGAGAATTGGCCTCCACTGCCTTCTGAGGCAGAGAATTCCACAGATTTACAACTCTCTGACTGAAAAAGTTTTTCCTCATTTCCGTTCTAAATGGCCTACCCCTTATTCATAAACTGTGGCCCCTGGTTCTGGACTCCCCCAACATTGGGAACATGTTTCCTGCCTCTAACGTGTCCAACCCCTTAATAATCTTATATGTTTAGTTAAGAACCCCTCTCATCCTTCTCCTTAAAATGGCTCACTCAATGGTTCTTCAGCTAATTTAACGAACACACACGATGGCATGGTGGATGGCACAGTGGCGCAGCAGTAGAGCGATTGACTTACAGCGCCGGAGACCCTGGTTCGATCCTGACTACAGGTGCTGTCTGTAAGGAGTTTGTACGCTCTCCCCGTGACCACGTGGATTTTCTCCGGGTGCTCCAGTTTCCTCCCACGTTCCAAAGACATACAGGTCTGTAGGTTAATTGGCTTGGTATCATTGTAAGTTGTCCCTAGTGTGTGTAGGATGGTGTAAATGTGTGGGGATCACTGGTTGGCACGGACTCGGTGGGCCAAAGGACCTGTTTCTGCGCTGTATCTCTAAACTAAAAAAAAACGAAACAAGACACACTACAATATATTTGGGGGGTTTGTGGTCGTGGCATCTGTTTTGGTATTCCAAGGATTCTTTTTAATGCAGCTTTCAATGGGCCTGGTCCGCTTTATTGTCTCGTGTTTCAACGCTTTAACTGCACTTTGGCAGGCTCCTTGATGGACAGTTCATTTCTTCAGCATTGTTGTCCGTCAGTCAGGCATGCGAGAAGCCTCCTTCAAAGCACCAGGATAAAGAGACTGAAAAGAGAACGAAGGAGTCATAACAAAGTCGCTTGAACTACACATGGGGTAATGATACCCTGAGTTTGTCGGCTACCAGCACACTGTGGACTAAACGTCTTGGCTGTTTTAACACAAAGGAATCTTTCAAGACATTATATTATCCGAGAGGGCCGTCAGGAGCGAGGAAGGGCTTCGATGTGAGTGGAGGACCGTCCGTCGGAGAGAAGTCGCCCGCATGAGTCCCAGTGGTCGGCCGAGGTTGTGCCGCCGAGAGGAAAGAAGTGTGGGGGGGTCACCAAAAACAAAGAAGGACCCGGCATGAGAGAGCGGGGGGGGGGGGGGGGGGGGGGGGAGGTGCCTGCCGAGAACAAAGAGGGGCCCACCGAGAGAACAAAGAGGGACTCCAGAGGTGGGGGGGGGGGGGGGGGAATGGGGGAGCAGAAGTAAGAGGGACCATCGAGACTATATTGATTACTTTTGCAACTTTATCAGTGCCCTTTATGTGGCGACGCTTTGCATACCGCGTACAAATTCCATGCAGACACCACCCATAGTCAGGATCAAACCCGGATGTCTGCCGCTGTATGGCAGCAACTCTAATTGCGCCACTGTGCCACCCTTCCATCTGCCATTTCTTTACTCCCCATCACTACTTCTCCAGCATCATTTTCCAATGGCCACTCTTGCCTCTCCTTTACTCTTTAATATCTGAAGAAACTTTTGATATTCTCTTTTATATTATTGTCTACCTTATCTCCATATTTCATCTTTTCTCCCCTTATTGCCTTCATCAGGGCCGCTTACAGTGCTTTTTCCCCCTCTTTTCCTTTGGTATGTTTACATTTCATCCCTACGGTAAAACAATACATTTAAAATCTCCACCATAAATAAAAGAAGGTTTGGCCCCCAAATCTGTCTGCTCAGTTTCAAGATTGTCAAAGTTCACCCCTGTTATCTCTAGGTTCTGGCTCGCAAAAAGAAAATGGATCAATCTTTTGTTCAGGCTGATTCCTACCACACGGGCAAATAATTAAAGGAAGCAAAGATATTTTCGGTAGGTCACAAAGTGCTGGAGTAACTCAGCAGGTTAGGCAGCATCTCTGGATGATGTGGGATAAATGACGTTTCGGTTCGAGACCCTGTTGTTCCTGTGAGAGAGCTGATTAACACCCAGACACTGAGACTGATGGTGTGAGGCACCTGTATTGGCACTCAGTTATTAAAACATAGCATGAGGGCACTGTGTCATCCATGTCCTTCAGAGAGGCTGCCTAACCCACTGATTTTCTCCAGTGCTTTGTGTTTTACGCCGGATTCCAGCATTTGCAGTTCCTTGTGCCTCTATAGATATTTTCAGCTTTTATTTGAGCCCTGAGACCCATTGAATGAAGCCATATAAATGAAGACGGTCG
Source organism: Rhinoraja longicauda (assembly GCF_053455715.1). Classification (NCBI taxonomy): domain Eukaryota; kingdom Metazoa; phylum Chordata; class Chondrichthyes; order Rajiformes; family Arhynchobatidae; genus Rhinoraja; species Rhinoraja longicauda. The sequence continues at coordinate 69,430,003 of NC_135958.1, forward strand.
TACTGGGGACCTGTGGCACAGTGGCGCAGAGGTACAGCTGCTGCCTTATATTGCCAGGGACCCAGGTTCGATCCTGACCTCTGGTGCAGTCTGTACGGAATTTGTACATTCTCCAGTTTTTCCCAAGAAATTTCTCTAGTTTCCTCCCACACTCCAAAGATGTACAAGTTAATTAACTTGTAAAATGTTTAGTTTAGTTTAATTTATTCTCACGTGTACCGAGGTAAAGCGAAAAGCTTTTGTGGTGTGCTAACCAATCAGCGGAAATACAATATACATGATTACAATCCAGCCATCTAAAAGTAACACTAGCAAATTTGCAGACGACACAAAGCTTTGTGGCAGTGTGAACTGCAAAGAGGATGCGAGGAGGTTGCAGGGTGACTTGGACAGGTTGAGTGAGTGGGGAGATGCATGGCAGATGCAGTATCATGTAGATAAATGTGAGGTTATCCACTTTGGCGGCAAAAACAAGGAGGCAGATTATTATCTCGATAACAGGTATAACAGATAACAGGTATAACAGAGCTTTATTTGTCGTTCGGTACCGAAGTACCGAACGAAACTACATAGCAGTCATAGAAGAAAAAAAAGAACACAAGACACATAACCCCAACACAAACGTCCATCACAGTGACTCCAAACACCCCCTCACTGTGATGGAGGCAACAAAACTTCCCCTCTCTTCCCCACGCCCACGGACAGACAGCTCGTCCCCGACCGACCCGCACAGTCCCCGCACCGGGTGCTGAAACGTCTCGCGGCCGAACCGGGCGATGAAAGGCCCGCGACCAAGCCTTGCGCAGCTAAGTCCCGTGGTCGAGCCGCACCAGCGGTGAAAAGTCCCGCAGCCGAGCCGCACCGGGCGGTGTTAAGTCCCGCAGCCGAGCCGCACCAGCGGTGAAAAGTCCCGCAGCCGAGCCGCACCGGGCGGTGTTAAGTCCCGCAGCCGAGTTGCACCGGGCGGTGTTAAGCCCCGCAGCCGAGCTGCACCGGGCGGTGTTAAGCCCCGCAGCCGAGCTGCACCGGGCGATGTAAAGTCCCGCAGCCGAGTTGCACCGGGCGGTGTTAAGCCCCGCAGCCAAGCTGCACCGGGCGATGTAAGTCCAGCGGCCAAGCCGCACCGGGATGTAAAGTCCAGCGGCCGAGCCGCACCGGGGGATGTTAGGCCCCGCAGCCGAGCCGCACCCCGCGCCGTGAGGAAGAGAAAAGTTCCCCACACCCACACACACCCACCCCCCACACACCACCACCCCCTCCCACACATACACAACCAAAAAAATATATATATATAAAAATCATCCCAACACCGACACTCAACAAAAAAAAGACGGACAGACTGCTAGTCAGCCGCTGCCGTTAGGCGCCGCCACGTGATTAGCTTTCTTAGACTGTGGCCCCTGGTTCTGGACTCCCCCAACATTGGGAACAGTTTTCCTGCATCTTGCTTGTCCAGTCCTTATATAATTTTATACGTCTCTCTCAGATCCCCTCTCATCCTTCTAAATTCAGCGATGGTGTCAGATTAGGAAAAAGGGAAGTGCAACGAGACCTGAGTGTCCTTGTACACCAGTCACTGAAAGTAAACATGCAGGTACAGCAGGCCGTGAAGAAAGCTAATGGCATGTTGGCCTTCATAACGAGAGGATTTGAGTATAGGAGTATAGGTCCTTCTGCAATTGTACAGGGCCCTGGTGAGACCACATCTGGAGTATTGTGTGCAGTTTTGGTCTCCTAATTTGAGGAAGGACATCTTTGTTATTGAGGCAGTGCAGCGTAGGTTCACAAGGTTAATCCTCGGGATGGCGGGACTGTCATAGAAGGAAAGATTGGAAAGACTGGGCTTGTATTCACTGGAATTTAGAAGGATGAGAGGGGATCTGAGAGAGACGTATAAAATTATATAAGGACTGGACAAGCAAGATGCAGGAAAACTGTTCCCAATGTTGGGGGAGTCCAGAACCAGGGGCCACAGTCTAAGAATAAAGGGGAGGCCATTTAAAGCTGAGATAAGAAAAAACTTTTTCACCCAGAGAGTTGTGAATTTGTGGAATTCTCTGCCACAGAAGACAGTAGAGGCCGAGTCACTGGATGAATTTAAAAGAGAGTTAGATAGAGCTCATGGGGCTAGCGGAATTAAGGGATATGGGGAGAAGGCAAGCACGTGTTACTGATAGTGGATGATCAGCTATGATCACAATGAATAGCCGTGCTGTCTCGAAGGGCCAAATGGCCTCCTCCTGCACCTGTTTTCTATGTTTCTGTGTTTCTATCTTGCCCTAGTGTTTAGGATAGTGTTGATGTCACAGGTCAGTGGGCCGAAGGGCCTGTTTCCTCACTGTATCTCTGAAGCCTAAAGCCTAAAGTACGACATTAGTTTCAGTTTAGTTTATGGTCACGTGTACCGAGGTACAGTGAAAATCTTTCGATGTGTGCTAACCAGTCAGCAGAAAGGCAATACACAATTACAATCAATCCATTTACAGTCTGTAGATACATGATAAGGGAATAACGTTCAGTGCAAGGTAAAGCCAGCAGAGTCTGATCAAGGATAGTCCGAGGCTCACCAAAGAGGTAGATAATAGTTCAGCACTGCTCTCAGGTTGTGGCAGGATGATTGTACCAGGGATTTGGAGCATTTAGGCCACCCACCATTCAGACGATATCTATCTCAAAGTAACAGCATCTGCCTTAAAATACTACAGTTATTTAAAGATTTACATTGTTAGTGCCTGTTGCAAATTCCTCTCTCTTATTTTAGTTGCGGCTCAACCTATTTCCCTGTAGATATCAGCAGCAGATAAAGCCCTGGGAATGGATCTGACTGATGCAAATCTGCCTCGATGCAGATGTGGTAAGGTCGGCCTTTTTGTGAGGAATTTCTGCCAATTCTTTATCTGATCCTGGCAATCTATCGCCGAGAAATGTAAAATGTTGCCAGAATTCCCACTGTTATCAGTGTTCCGTGATTCCGGCTGGGAAGTGTCCATGCGTGGGTGTGGGTGAAATGGGTAATTAACCTCAGGTGCGTTCCACATCATGGAATAGTCATGCCTGCGAGCGAGTGCGGACAGCTGTGTCTGCACAGCTGCACAACAGCAGCCGTGGATCGGGGCGATGGGAAAAGCCGCCGTCCATTCACTCCAGTTCCTGCAAGCTGGGGTCACAGTGCGAGCAAACCTTCTTGCGCACAGAGTGGGTGGGTACTTCAGCCTGGAAATAGGATCAGATGGCCCGACACAATGCCATCACTCACAACGAGAAGCGCAAATCCCACAGAGTTTGCAAGTTCCCATATGGGAACTCTTGTGCATCTGACACGCCGAAGCAAACAGAAAAACGGACATGTTGCGTTGCGTGGACTGGTGTGCTGTGCATGGCCACATAGAGCCCGGGAGTTATGCAGCTCGGAGACAGGCCCTTCAGGCCCACAATTGACCACGATGCCAATTTAAACTAATCTCCTCTGCCTGCTCGTGATCCTTATCCCTCCATTCCCTGCGTATACGATCGAATACGATATGATTGTCCCAGATGTTCCACATTTTGGAATGGAATGGATTGCGTTATTGTTAGATGCGACTAGGCAGAGTGAAATTCTTTGCTGCAAACCCAATGTCTACAAATAGCAGCCACCCACGGTGTTGACAAAGTTACAAAGCACGGCGGCTCCTCCTTTTGTTCTCCCCACAGTGGTCGCCCCACGCCGGGTCCCCATTGTCCTTTGTTCCCCCACCCTCCCAATTGTCCATTGTTCTCCCCCCCCCCCCCCCCACACACACACACCGGGCCCTCCATTGTTCTCCCCCCCACCTCCCTCACGGCGACCCCCCCCCCCCCCCCCCCCCCCCACCACACACACACCGGGCCCTCCATTGTTCTCCCCCCCACCCTCCCTCACGGCGACCCCCCCCCCCCACACACACACACACACCGGGCCCTCCATTGTTCCTCCCCCCCACCTCCCTCACGGCGACCCCCCCCCCCCACACACACACACACGGCCCTCCATTGTTCTCCCCCCCACCTCCCTCACGGCGACCCCCCCCCCCCCCCACACACACACACCGGGCCCTCCATTGTTCTCCCCCCCACCTCCCTCACGGCGACCCCCCCCCCCCCCACACACACACACACACCGGGCCCTCCATTGTTCTCCCCCCCACCTCCCTCACGGCGACCCCCCCCCCCTCCCCCTCCCCCACACACACACACACCGGGCCCTCCATTGTTCCTCCCCTCACGGTGGTCCTCCGCGCTCTCACCGACCGTCCACCACAGGTCGACCCATGAGGCATCGTCGCGAGGCTTCACCGCTGCTGCCGCTTCACTGCCACCGAGGCCTCACCGCTGTCGACGGCCCACTTCACGCCTCCACGGTGCCGACTTCCGACATGGAAGGCCCGGCACTTCCGCCCGATCAGCGAGGCCCCGGCCGGGCCGTGACACGTGCTTCTACGCGGCAATCCAGAAGGCATTGAGACCATGGCGCCTCGGTAAAGCCCTCTGGCCTTGTTCCCTATCCACAGGCTAGAGCGCACATCTAACTCCTTCATCCTGTCTACCGCTGTGCGACCGTGCTGCCACTGTGGATCTACGATTAGCACACCGTCCAAGGTACAGGATTGACTGCTGAGGGTAGCACTGAAGTTTGGTTCAGTCACTGTGAAGCCTGCCTAGAAAAGGACCATAATTTGCACTGAAGATAGACACAAAAGTGCTGGAGTAACTCAGCGGTTCAGGCAACATCTCTGGAGAAACGGAATAGGTGACGTTCCGGGTCGAGACCTTTCCTCGGACTGAATGTAATGGGAGAGGGAAACAAGGTATGGAAAGGTGCAGAGCCGGCACCGATGACCAAAGAGCCCACAATGGCCTATTGTTGGCTGTGGAAGAGGTGACAACAAGGAGATACAAACAGTAAAACTAGCAGGACAACTAGGGTGGGGGAGGGACGGAGAGAGGGAATGCAGGGGTTACTTGAAATTAAAGAAATCAAAACTCATACCGCTGGGTTGTAAGCTGCCCGAGCGAAATATGAGGTGCTATTTCTGCAATTTACATATGGCCTCACTCTGACAGTGGAGGAGGCCCAGGACAGAAAGGTCAGTGCGGGATTTGGAAGGGGGAGTTAAAATGTTTGGCAACTGGGACTGTTGTCAATGCACAATGAGCAGGGACGTGTGAAAACCCCACGTCTGTTTGCTCAAAGAATGTAGATAAATGAAAAATTGATGTCATGCTGACATAAAATAAATATTTTAAGTAAACGGAGCGGTGTTTCTTATACTGAGAATGGTGACATTATTGTCCTGCATTATATCATATCATATCATATATATACAGCCGGAAACAGGCCCCTTCGGCCCTCCAAGTCCGTGCCGCCCAGCGATCCCCGTACACCAACACTATCCTACACCCACTAGGGACAATTTTTACATTTACCCAGCCAATTAACCTACATACCTGTACGTCTTTGGAGTGTGGGAGGAAACCGAAGATCTCGGAGAAAACCCACGCAGGTCACGGGGAGAACGTACAAACTCCTTACAGTGCAGCACCCGTAGTCAGGATCGAACCTGAGTCTCCGGCGCTGCATTCGCTGTAAAGCAGCAACTCTACCGCTGCGCTACCGTGCTGCCCACTTGCATATTATATATATAAGTTACCTTTGTGGGATAAAAGCCTATCTGATACAGCAGCCTTTCCTCACACTGTTCTACACCCATGAATGCATCCGCCATTCCCTCCCTCTTCACATCCCTACCTACTTAAGATGGCTTTGAAGTGTTGTGACTCCCTGCGTCCTCTTCCCTTACAAGGATCTGTTACCATCTGATCCAATCGCTCTACTCTTTTAAATCCCTTTTCTACGTAGGTTTACTAGGTTAATTCCTGGAATGGCGGGACTGTCATATGTTGAAAGACTGGAGCGGCTAGGCTTGTATACACTGGAATTTAGAAGGATGAGAGGGGATCTTACCGAAACATATGATTATTAAGGGGTTGGACACGTTAGAGGCAGGAAATATGTTCCCAATGTTGGGGGAGTCCAGAACCAGGGGCCACAGTTTAAGAATAAGGGGTAGACAATTTAGAGAGGAGATGAGGAAAAACGTTTTCAGTCAGAGAGTTGGAAATCTGTGGAATTCACTGCCTTAGAAGGCAGTGGAGGCCAATTCTCTGAATGCATTCAAGAGAGAGCTAGATAGAGCTCTTAAGGATAGCGGAGCCAGGGGGTATGGGGAGAAGGCAGGAACGGGGTACTGATTGAGAATGATCAGCCATGATCACATTGAATGGTGGTGCTGGCTCGAAGGGCCGAATAGCCTCCTCCTGCACCTATTGTCTATTGTCTATTGTCTACCTGTAAATCCAGCACCGTTTCTAAGTGTTCTAATTATAGTCTGCACTCTGTATCTTCCCCTTTGCTCTCTCCATTGTAATTGAGTTTGATTGTACTTAGTTTAGTTTAGTTTCGAGATACGGTGCAGAAACAGGCCCTTCGGTCCACCAAGTCCCTGCTGACCGGCGATCACCACATGACTGGACATGATATATTTTACACAATTCTAAATGCCATATTTTGAAAAGGACAGAGTTCCCAGGGAGGGTGTAAAAATGATCCGATCGTAATATTCCAGATATCAGGAAAGGGTGGCTCTCTGTTCCCAATTTGACTCCATAATTGAATGAGAGCATAATCGATTTATAATCAAACAAGCAATCCCCACTTCATCACATAGTCTTTATTTCTTTGTTTAACAGAATTCAATATCAGATTGATAACTATCCATTGACATGGCATTAGTCTTTAATTTTTAATACCACCACATGCCCGTTGAAACATTCCTAAACTTCGCTTCTGAAAGATTGGCTCCAATTCTTAGACGGCATCTCTGTGTGGTGGACTACCCAATAAATGGAAGTCATCTCGTTCAGTCTATTCCATCAGTTTCTCTAACGCTATGAATGTTTAAATCAAATCACCTCCAAATCTACTGGATATCAGGGAACACAATCCTAGTTTTGGTAATCGCTCCTTGTAATTTGATCGTAGTGGTCCTCCTAACATTACAGCAAATCTGGACTTTATTTCCTCCAAAAGCAACATATCTTCCCGAGCTTTACTGCCCAGAACTCCCTGTGCATGTGTGGTCTAATCAGAACCTTGAATAGTTGTATTTCTACCCTCCTGTATTCTAGTTCAAGTATGAAGACTAGAATTCATTAGATTCTTTGGTTATTTTCCATCTGCATATTCCCAAGTGTCTTTGCAGTTCCAATGCTTCTAGCATTTAGAAAGTAATCTTGTAAACCTTATTAGATCAAAAGCAGATGAACTCACTTTTGGCCACATTGCCATTTACTTGGCAAAAGTTTGCTCATTTGTTTAATCTTGAACTAATTATCTTTAATTTTATGCTTCCACCTGCAGGCGCAGTGGTAGAGTTGCTGCCTTACAGCACCAGAGACCCGGGTTCGATCCTGACTACGGGTGATGTCTGTGCGGAGTTTGTACATTCTCCCGACACTCCGAGTGCTCCGGTTTCCTCCCACACTCCAAAGACGTACAGGTTTGTGGATTAATTGGCCTCAGTAAAATTGTAAATTGTCCCCAGTGCGTAGGATAGGTGCTAGTGTACGGGGTGACGATGGCTTGGTTGGGTTGCTCCTAGGCTTGGCCAAGTTGGGGTTATGTCCGTGCCCGCGTGGTACTAGAGAGGGACTACACGCTGTCCGCGGGCACCCTGGAGGAACTTCTGGGACCACTGGGCACCGCGTGGGGTGGAACGCATCCTTAATAAGGATGGCGATATAGTTGTATTATACTATAATTAGTATTGATGAATATTTGTTTGACTTGTTTTATGGTGGTGGGATTTGTTTTGATTTATTTCGTACTGTACACATTATTGTAAATAATTGAATAAATTATTTTTGGGTAAAAAGAACAATTTAATCATTTTTTTTAAAGAAAAAGAAAACAAAAGAGAATGGAGGACCCGGCTTGGGGGAATCCCCGAGAACAGAGGGAGACCACAATGGGATGTTTAAAATGGTTTGTGTTAAAATGGGATACTAGTAACTTTGTCAGCGCCCTTTATGTAGCGACTCTTTGCATACCTTGGGTATGCAAAACAAATATCACTGTGACTTTTCACATGTGATAATAAAGTATCATTCATTCATTCACTTTCATTAGTGTCATACTCAGTAATGTTTGCATCTATCCTTAAACAAGCACCTTTGCCACTTTTGTGCCCTCTGAGGTGATATCCCTTCGTTTCTTTGAGGGGTGTCCCCACTGGACCCTGCCCCTCAAGACAACCAACAAATGTATGGTATCACTATCACCAATAGTTTTGCCACATACTCACACCAAGGGACATCATAAGAGTCCCACCCTATCACTTGTTGCCAATGCCAATGCCAAAATGTCCTCCTTTTGAACATTTCCCAAGTGTGGCCGTACGCCTTTTACAAGAAGTGAACAACTTTTCATTTCTTATCATAGTTATTTGTATGTTTCACGCACTTGCGCCATTTTGTGCAGTCTCTATTTAGTCCACATTTGCAATTCATTTAAATATTCAATTATGCGTCAATAATTGGCAGACGGGTAGTTTAATGCAGATAAGCGTAGAGTCACGCATTCAGGGATACACAAGAAGCAGAGAGATTGTGGGATCAGTGGGAAAACACTGACAAAGATAAATCAGGAAAGCGGTCTGAGAATAATGGTGGATGCATCCCTCAGAACATCAGAGGGCGGCACGGTAGCGCAGCGGTAGAGTTGCTGCTTTACAGCGAATGCAGCGCCGGAAACTCAGGTTCGATCCTGACTACGGGTGCTGCACTGTAAGGAGTTTGTACGTTCTCCCCGTGACCTGCGTGGGTTTTCTCCGAGATCTTCGGTTTCCTCCCACACTCCAAAGACGTACAGGTATGTAGGTTAATTGGCTGGGTAAATGTAAAAATTGTCCCTAGTGGGTGTAGGATAGTGTTAATGTACGGGGATCGCTGGGCGGCACGGACTTGGAGGGCAGAAAAGGCCTGTTTCCGGCTGTATATATATATGATATATGATATGATATCACGCAGTTAGTTGGCCAATGTAGATGTGGTGTGTAGGAAGGAACTGGAGATGCTGGTTTCAAGTGAAGACAGACACAAAAACCTGGAGTAACTCAGCGGGACAGGCAGCATCTCTGGAGAGAAGGAATGGGTGACGTTTCGGGTCGAGACCTTTCTTCTGACGGGTGTTGGATTGTAATCAAAGGAATAGATTGCAGATCAAAGTAGGATACTGTGCAGAAATGTGTTCAGAGCATACCTGGACCATTGTGTGTAGTAACAGGATGACCAAGAGGGTGGATGGGATCTTGCAAAGTTGTGGAGGGGCATAAAGAGTGACAGATGAGACTAAGGTCAAAGATCTTTGACTCTTTCCATGGGAGGGAATACGTGGGAGTGTTGCTGCCTTACCGCGCCAAAGACCCGGGTTCGATCCTGACTATGGGTGCTGACGGTACAGAGTTTGTACGTTCTCCCCGTGACTCACGTGGGTTTTCTCCGAGATCTTCGGTTTCCTCCCACACTCCAAAGATGTACAGGTTTGTAGGCTAATTGGCTTGGTATAAATGTAAATTGTCCCTACTGTGTGTAGGATAGTGTTAATAAGCAGGCTTCGCTGGTCGGTGCGGACTCAATGGGCCAAAAGGCCTGTTTCCGCACTGTATCTCTAAAATAAACTAAATATAGCTTTGGCCAGAATTGTTTGCCTTGGCATTTGTGTCTTGAAAAGATGTAAGTGTAACCTGGAGCTAATTATAACAACATTTAAAATACATTTGCACATGTTCATGGATCAGAAAGGTTTAGAGGGATTTGGGCCAAACATGGGCAGGTGGGACTAGTTTAGATGGGGCACCTTGGTCGGTATGGGTTAGTTGAGCCAAGGGGCCTGTTTGCTATATGACTCTATGACACTACGACTCTAATTCTGGAACAATATGAGTAAAATATTCATTCACTTACTTTGATCTCTTAGAGGTGTATAAAATCATGAGAGGAATTAATGGGGTAGATGCACAGAGTTTCTTCGTCTCTTGCCCAGAGTAGGGGAATCGAGAACCAGAGGGCATAGGTTTAAGGTGAATTGGGAAAGATTTTTTAAGAATCTGAGGGATAGGTTTTTCACACAAATGATGGTAGGTGTATGGAACGAGCTGCCAGAAGAGTTAGGTGAGGCAACGTTAAACTAATGCAACTTTTAAGAACCAATTAGACAGGTATATGGATAGGACAGGTTCGGAGGGATATGGGCCAAACACAGGCAACTGGAACTAGTGCAGCCCAGGTCATAACACGCCTCTTCAAAATATTCACACAGGGTTTAATTCCTGAACCAGGGCCACTTCTGTTGTCACGAGCAATGCACCTGTAAGATCTTCACCTGCCTTTTTTATTGCCCCACAGTGATGACCGTCTGTTCCTGGAGGTGTGTGCACTTTCAGACATATTAAGTTCAGTTTAGTTTTGTTTCGTTTAGTTTAGAGATACAGCGTGGAAACAGGCCCTTCGGCCACCGAGTTTGCGCCATCCAGCGATCCCCAACACTATCCTACACACCAGGGACAATTAACAATTTTACAAAGCCAATTAGCCTACAAACCTGCACGTCTTTGGAGTGTGGGAGGAAATCAGAGCGCCCGGAGAAAACCTGCACGATCACGGAGAGAACGTACCGACTCCATAGACAGCACCCGTAGTTAGGATCGAACCCGAGACTGTGGAGCTGTAAGGCAGCGACTCTAATGCTGCACCACTATGCCGCCCCTAACATAAAACAGTACAGCACAGGAGCAGGCCCTTCAGCCCACAACGTGCATGCTAAACATGATGCCACGTTGGCGTTGAAGCCAGGTGACTCTTTGCATCTGGTCCCAGGAGTGGAGCTGCTATTATTCATTACAATCGTTCCTTTCTTTTAAATCTTTACTTCAAAAGCAGCATTTGTTACTCTAACTAATCTGCTCTCTTTATCCTGTATCTGTACAGTATGGACGGCTTGATTGTAATTATGTGCAGTCTTTTCACTGACTGGACAGCACGCAACAGAAAAGCTTTTCGCTGTATCTCGGTATGGGTGACCATAATAAACTAAACTAAACTAAACTAAACTAAACTAACCAAAATAAACTAAGCTAATCTCCTCTGCCTGCATGTGATCCATATCCCTCTTAATAGCCACTTTCATAATAGCCAGTCCTTTCGGCCTTTAATGTTAATTTAGCACTAATTCTAAGAGTTCCTCCGCATTACTTAATTTTATGTGCCTGACATTACTGAGACTTTGTGCCCTTCCTTCACTGTGGAAACAGAATATAGAACATTCATTTAACAAGACTGTCATTTATTGCTATCCTTTATAGCCTTTCCTGTGTCTGTCTCTAATGGATCCTTGGTTGTTGTTCTCTTTAGAACACAATCATTATATCAGAACAACTACTTAGTCAATCAGAACCAAAAAAATTATTGTATCCTGTTTGTTATTTACTTAGTGACGATATATCACGGTGACACATTGGGGAATGAGATGTATCTTGAGATAAGCTGATGTGCCATTGTGATCCTCTGGTGATGTATTATCTGTCAAGTGTCGAGTTTGACATGTTGCCCCATGGCTTGTTATTTTTTTTCCGGACAATCATTTTCCATGTGGAATATAAATCTGCAGAGTATGTTAAAGGTGGGGCGGCAGATCGTCCAAGCATTCTCAATTGTTCTGTGTCCTCTGCATTGTATAGAAATAGCTGGCTTGGCAAAATAAAACTGTCTGCTCTATGACGAGCAGACGATTACTGAGTCTAGCTGCCAATGGATTTTATCATCAGTAGTTTTAAAACCAAGCAGCACTTTCTTCCGCTGAACACCTTTGCTCAGGTCTTGGCCTACACGATCTCCCAGTTGACAAACACTTTAACTCCCGTTTGCATTGCCACACTGACCTTTCTGTTCTGGGTTTCCGCTACTGTCAGAATGCAAATTGGAGGAACATCACCTCATAGTTCGCTTGGGCAGCTTACAAGCCAGCGGTGGAAATATAGATTTCTCTAATTTCATGTAACCCTTGCATCCTCTCTCTTTCCGTCCGTCCCCCCTACCCTCGTCGCCTTCCTCGTTTCATGGACATCCTGCTTAATTTCGCTGTGTAGTTTATTAATTTCTAATGTTCTTAGTTTCACGTATCTCCTCGTTATCACAGCCAACAATGGACCATTGTGGGCTCCAGCTTTCTTCGATCATTGGGGCTGCCTTTGATTTATTCTTTTCATACCTTTCATTCATTTGTTCCTCGTACCTTTTCATACCTGTAGTTTCCCTCTGCCCTGACCTTCAGTCTGAAGATGGGGCTCGACCCGACGCGTCTCCAATTCCTTCTCTCCAGAGGTGCTGCCTGACCCGCTGAGTTGCTCCAGCGTTTTGTGTCTATCTTCGGTGTAAACCCGCATCTGCAGCTCCTTCCTAAACGCTCTGGCCATCCTGTGTGCTCCTGGCTCCTTTTAAACAGCAGGTGCCATGGAAGAGCATCGCAATAAATAGCCACCTCCATGTACACAACAGTTCCTTGAGCATTTTATGGATCGCTAGGGAGTAATACGGCATTAAAAGCAGCTTATGAACTAAGCATGAAATAAGCCTCGTAGGCCGGTCCGTTGCTCGAGCGTCATTGGCGCACTGGGTTTTTATGGCCCAAGCATTCCTTTCAACACATTGCTTTATTACTCAATAAATACCTGTACAGAGGGTTTAGTACTTAATGGCACAGGCAAAGGTTTCCTTTCTGTGGTTTGGAACCGGGTAACAGAATATCCATTGTTTTAGTAATAATGCATAGGAATTTCCCGCATTTGGTGTAATTATATTTTTCTATGCCCAGTCAGCGAGCCTTGATTAAACTCTGGATTAAAGGCGCTGTTTCATTGCCTTCCCTTCGTCCTTTTCCAGTGCACACTGTTGCGGGTTCCCAGTGTCGAGGCTTGCTTGTAATTGATGGGATAGGCTTCGAGTGTAGGATTCTGATTGATTATCCTGGAGTCAGATGATGGAGCTTACTCCCAATCATTCATGTTGAAATGTAATTGAGCGTGTGGGTGCTGAGAAAACAGTCCAGCATAGAAGGGGATCTGTTCCGGCTGTACTGCAAGGGCTTAGTAAAGAAACTATTCTTTGAGTTACATTTTGATGTGGTTTGCAACCAATTAATTTTAAACATACTTACATCATACATGTATTATATGAATGGTTATCTGTGAATACATTAATATTTATGCAAAAATGTAAAATTATGTCAAAAGGAACAGAAAATTATTGTAGGATAACTGAGGTATTGTTATCAGTTCATGTGTAAGAATGTTTAAACTGGTTTAAACCAAAGATAGACACAAAATGCTGGAGTAAATCAGCGGGTCAGGCAGCATCTCTGGAGAGAAGGAATGGGTGACTTTTCGGATCCAGACCCTTCTTCAGATTCAGTTTCAGATTCTGTTCATGATTGACTTTTTTAATCATGCCAGAGGAATATACTGCAATAAAATCTCAAACTAAATCAGCTAATAATACTGAAAAGTAAAGGGAGTCTTATGTTGCTACTTTTTCCAACTGTTCCCAACGATCCTTAAAGATTTAGGGTGATCGGTGGCACTAACAATTCTGTCAGTGATGAGATATTTGCCTGGTAACACAAATGATGTAGAAGCAGAAGGGGCCCCAGAATGTTTGGGAAGGAACTGCAGATGCTGGTTTACATCGAAGATAGTCACAAAATGCTGGAGTAACTCAGCAGGTCAGGCAGCACTCTGGATAGAAGGAATGGGTGATGTTTTGGGTTGAGACCCTCCAGACCTCTTCAGTCTGAAGAAGGGTCTCGACCCAAAATGTCGGCCATTCCTTCTATCCAGAGATGCTGCCCGTCCCGCTGAGTTACTTCAGCATTTTGTATCTGTCTTCGGGCCCCAGAATGTTGTTGGCTTCTTTCTGTAGGTGGGGGCTGCCATTTTATTGCTTGTGTTGTGCAAAACTAGCATCTCCAATTGGTCATTCAAGGGCAACTCACACAAAACCAGCAAAACCTACAGGAAAGATTCAAGCGCAAGTTACATTCATCACCCATTAGGTTTGTTCAATCTATTGCATCCGTTTAAAAGCAATCGTGCTGGTAACGAAGCATAAGATTTGTCATGAGTTCGGACTGACATAATCACCATGGTAAGTTCCCTCTCATTGTGCCTGTTGGCAAGTCTTTCGTAGAGTGTGGAAACAGGCCCGTCTGTCCAACTTGCCCACACTGACCAACATGTCCCATCTACACTAGTCACACCTGCCTGCATTTGCCCCATATCCTTCTAAACCTGTCCTATCCATGTACCTGTCTACATTACAATAATCCATGCCTCAACGACCTCCTCTGGCAGCTTGTTCCATACACCCACCACCCTTTGTGTGAAAACGTTACCCCTCGGATTCCTATTAAATCTTTTCCCCTTCACCTTAACCCTGTGTCCTCTGGTTCTCGATAGCCCCTACTCTGAGCTAGAGTCTCTGTGCGTCTACCCGATTTATTCCTCTCAGGAGGTTGTTAAAATCGGGCTGCTTTTATTTTGGGTGCAAGAAAGCTGTCTGACGTGCTTAAACTAGACTTTCAGCAAATCCAATGGGCAGATTTAACATGCATGATATACACACACGCTTGCAGAAAGGTGAGGAATTGAACACTTCAGGAAACACATCGAATTTCGCTCAGTATTTGTGTCCATGTCGCTGGTTACAGAAAATCAGCTGTAAAAGTTCTTTTTTTTTTCACCTTTTGACGATGAAATCTCATTGCATGATGACAACACGGAGCTGAAGTAAATGTGCAAAAAACAAACAAAGATCCAGCTAACAGACGACGATTCTATAGAGAATACAAGAACACCGCAAATAAAATTTCCAAAAGTGTGCATTGTGTTGGAAACGGAATAACTACACTGCACTCATCAGTTTCTTTTGTTGAAAGTAGGGGTGAGACAGGCACATTAACCATTCTGTCGTGACAGGTGAGCTTGCTCTTGTTTGCAAAATGTTGAAAGGCATTGAAAAGACATGCACTCTGCTCCCTTTCCAGTTTGTTTTGTGCACTCCAGCTCAATCCAAACACAATTCAAACCGTGCAGGTGCGCTGGGACACTAGAGCTAAAGAGCTTGTTTGGGCCAAAACAATTCAATTTTGGTTAAAACATGAAGAAACTGTTGCATGGGGTACACACATGACATGAGCACGATTTAATGAGCACAATACTCCACAGAAGAAGGGTCTGAAGAAGGGACTCGACCCTAAAAGTCACCTCACTCACCACATTCAAAACATCACTGAAGTCTCACCTCTTCAGCACTGCCTTCAACCACTGAAGGTCACCTTACCTTCTGTCTCCTTTCTCTGTTCGTTTACTTATTTATCTATTTATTCACTTCTCTATGTTCTAGAAATCCCTGTAAAGCGTCTTTGAGTGTTTGAAAAGCGCTATATAAATGTAATGCATTATTATTATTATTATTATTATTATTCCTTCTCTCCAGAGATGCTGCCTGTCCTGCTGAGTTACTGCAGCTTTTTGTGCCGATCTTCGGTTTAAACCAGCATCTGCAGTTCCTTCCTACGCTCTACATCCAGAGGAGGTTTATGGGAATGATCCCAGGAATGCTTGGGTTAACACCTGATGAGCATTTGACGGCACTGGGCCTGTACTCGCTGGAGTTTTGAAGGATGAGGGGGAACCTCATTGAAACTTAACAAATAGTGAAAGGCCTGGATAGAGTGGACGTGGAGAGGACGTTTCCACTAGTGAGAGAGTCGAGGACCAGAGGCAATAGTCTCAGAATAAAAGGATGTACCTTTAGAAAGAAGATGAGGAGGAATTTCTTTAATCAGAGGGTGGCGAATCTGTGGAATTCATTGCCACAGAAGACTATGGATGCCAAGTCATTTTAAAGTATTTTTAAAGTGGAGATTGACTGATTATTGATTAATACGGGGGCCAGGGGTTATGGGGTGAAGGTAGGAGAATGGGGTTGAGAGGGAAAAATAGATCAGCCATGATTGAATGACGGAGTAGACTTGATGGGCCGAATGGTCTAATTCTGCTCTTAAAAATTGCGAACTTATGAAAATATAAAATCGAGGCACATTTTCACCTGGCATGGAATTAGAGGGCCAAATGGCCTCATTCCATGGCACACATTTCTACGATTCTACCATATGTTACAACATTGCCTGTTTAGTGCATAGAACTAATAGGGTGGCACGGTGGTGCACCGGTAGATTTGCTGCCGTACAGCACTTGCGGCGCTGGAGACCCGGGTTCGATCCCGACTACGGGTGCTGTCTGTACGGCGTTTGTACGTTCTCCCCGTGACCGCGTGGGCTTTCTCCGAGATCTTCGGTTTCCACCCGCAATCCAAAGACGTATAGGTTTGTAGGTTAATTGGCTTGGTATAAGTGTAAATTGTCCCTAGTGTGCGTTGGGTAGTGTCAATGTGCAGGGATCGCTGGTCTGCCTGGACTCGGTGGGCCGAAGGGCCTGTTTCCATGCGGTATCACTAAACTAAACTAAACAGAGCACAAATCTCTCTCCCGTTTTGTGTCATTCCATGGGTTAGTTGTCAGATTCAGAGGGAGGAGTGCCGATAGAAAATCAGCACCAGATTCCCATTTCTACCGGGAATCTTGCTCGGATCCATATTCTTATAATTGCATCATGAATAAATTGTGACAGCCAGGTCATTTGTATGACAAGACTAGTCATTGGACTAATGTGCTTCAGTCAGAATTAGATGTAAAAGTATTGTGCTCTGAAAATTTCTCGTCTGAGGCAGGGGGAAAGACAACCTGTCTAAGAAGATCATTTGAAGTTATTCTGAAAGGGGCTTGTTATAAAATATGTTTACCTGAGCAAGACACTGAACACATCCTTCATGGTGACATATCTTTTCCTATCAGACGTGTGTGTAAATATATGCTTTACATTGACCATAGGAATTACCGATCAAAGTGGAGTTACTGATTTTCTTCGACGTCTGGAGTATATATAAACTGGTTGCCATGCGTAAATGTCAGTAATATTTAAATACTGTATTACTGATTGTCCACTCTGTGCATTAACTGCAATCAACTGCGTTAATATGGATAGTGCAGGGAAGCAAATTTCAGTCAAAGTGGCAAAAGTACACTATCATAGTGGTCCCGCTAATTATTCTAATGGAGACGTTCGAGTGATACCTGAAAGCAAATGGATATTTTCCAATAATCGTGTTTATATTTTTCTTCATGTTTATCACAGAACTGTCTAGGTTACTTTAGTTTACTTTAGTTTAGAGGTATAGAGCGGGCCCACCGAGTCCACACCGACCAGCAACCCCCCCACCCCCCCCCCCACATTAACACTACCCTACACACACTAGGGACAATTTACAAACTTATACCAAGCCAATTAACCTACAACCCTCTACTTCTTTGGAGTGTGGGAGGAAACCGAAGATCTCGGAAAAAAACCCACGCGATCACGGGGAGAACGTACCAACTCCGTACAGACAACACCTTTAGTTGGGATCGAACCCGGGTCTCCGGCGCTGCAAGCGCTGTAAGGCAGCAACTCTACCGCTGCGCCACCGTTACTTGAGGGTTAGGGCTTGTTTGCAAAGCTTCTTTTTAGCATCTTAGGTTGTTTTTGCAATGCTAAACCTCGGAATAAACTTACACTGTTCTTGTAATTGTTGCAAACCAGGGCAGGACCTGTACAGTAAATGGCAGGACCCTGGGCAGGTTGTAGAGCAGAGGGATCTGGCAGTGCAGGTACATTGTTCCTTTAAAGTGGCATCAAGGTAGATAGGGTGGTCAAGAGGCTTTCAGTACATTGGCCTTCAGCAGTCAGGGTATTGAGGATAGAAGTTGGGATGATATGTTACAATTGCACAAGACGTTGGCGAGGCCGCATTTGGGGTATTTTAGCCACCCTGCACTAAGTGGGATGTTGTTAAACTAGGAAGAGTGCAGAGAAGATTTATGAGGATGGTGCCAGCTCTTTAGGGCCTGAGCTACAGGGAGAGGCTAGGCAGGCTAGGACCTTATTCCTTGGAGTACAGGCGAATGAAGGTGATCATCTACAGATATAGAAGATCATGAGGGGAATAAATAGGGTGAATGCTCAGTCTTTCACCCAGAGCAGGGGAATGAAGAATCAAGATTTAAGGTGAGAGGGAAAACATTTAATAGGAACCTGAAGATCAATTTTTTCACACAGAGGGTGGTGGATATATGGAAACAGCCACTAGACAAAGTAGTTGAGGCAGGTACAGTAACAACATTAACATAACATATAACATATAACAACTACAGCATGGAAACAGGCCTGTCCGGCCCTACCAGTCCACGCCGACCATTCTCCCTGACCTAGTCTCATCTACCTGCACTCAGACCATAACCCTCCAATCCCCTCCTTTCCATATACCTATCCAATTTACTCTTAAATAATAAAATCGAGCCAGCCTCCACCACTTCCACCGGAAGCCCATTCCATACAGCCACAACCCTCTGAGTAAAGAAGTTCCCCCTCATGTTACCCCTAAACCTTTGTCCCTCAATTCTGAAGCTATGTCCCCTTGTTGGAATCTTCCCCACTCTCAAAGGGAAAAGCCTACCCACGTCAACTCCTACCCACGAAAAGACATTTGGACAGTTACATGGATAGGAAAGGTTTAGAGGGATATGGACAAAAAGTGGGCAAGTAAGACTAGTGTGGATGGGGCATCTTGGTTGGCACGGGCAAGATGGGCTGTTTCCATGCTGTATGACCCTATGACTAAGTATCTCATGCTGTTCCACAAATAGAACTGGTGCCAATTCACAGAAACATTTAGTCCGGGTGAACTGCTGTGAAAATATAAATTCCAAACCTTATAATGAACACTGTGCTTTGTAATTTGACAGTTAATTAAAGTTTGAGACTTTATACATTGCAAGCGGTCTTTTTTTCTTGTTGTGTAAACAAAATTGCTGCCTTTTGAAACTCTCACTTTAAAGGAAAGCATTGTTGACTTTAGCATTGATCAAAGCTGGGAAAATGCTGAATAATTTTGAGATGTGAAAAGATAATAGATGTTTTCATCTTTTATTCTCATAGTCACAGAGGGCAGGAGGTTAGGATACAGCACAGAGACAGGCCCTTCACCGCAAAGCCCATGTCAAGCAAGGTAACCCATCTAGGCGGGTCCCATTTGCCCTTTTTGGCTCATATTTTTCCTAAACCTTCCTAACCATGTACCTGTCTAAGTGTCTTTTCTATGTTATAATTGTGCCTGCCTTAATTACCACCTCTAGCAGCTCATTCCATATACCCACCACCCTCTGAGTGGAAAAAGTCACCACTCAGGTTCCAATTGCATCTATCTCCTCTTATCTTAAACCTATGTTCCTCCGATTCTTAATTCTTCTATCTTGGTTAAAAGATCTTGTGCATTCACCCAAATAGTTCACCTCACAATCTGCACACCTCCATAAGATCACCATTCAGCCTCCTGCACTCGAAGGAATAAAGTCTGTGGTTGCCCAATCTCTCCCTAAGTCCTGGGAACATTCTCGTAAACCTTCTTTGCACTCTTTCCAGCTTAATGATATCCTTCCTAGAGCAGTATAAGAAAATAACTGCAGATGCTGGTACAAATCGAAGGTATTTATTCACAAAATGCTGGAGTAACTCAGCAGGTCAGACAGCATCTCGGGAGAGAAGGAATGGGTGACGTTTCGGGTCGAGACCCTTCTTCAGACTGATGTCGGGGGGGCGGGACAAAGGCTTCTTAGAGCAGGGTGACCAAACCAGAGCACAATACTCAGTTCAGTTCAGTTCAGTTCCGTTTGGCGTCATGTGTACCGGGGTACAGTGAAAAGCTTTTGTTGCGTGCTAACCAGTCAGCAGAAAGGTAAAACATGATTACAATCGAGCTATTTACAGTGTATAGATATGTGGTAAGGGAATAGTGTTTAGTGCAAGGTAAAGCCAGCAAAGTCCGATCAAGGATAGTCTGAGGGTCACCAATGAGATTAGTAAGGGTGTCAAAGGTTATGGGGAGAAGGCAGGAGAATCGGGTTGAAAGGGAAAAATAGACCAGCTGTGATCGAATGGTGGAGCATGCTCCATGTGGGCCAAATGGCCAAATTTTGCTCCTATGTCCAATGGTCTTATGGTCTTATGTTGGGTCAGGTCACACATAGTTCAGACTAGGGATAGATGGCAGAGCTTTTCGCAGGTGGGCATCAGTGAACTAGACAGGCTTTCACAGCAAACCCTAGGTTTTGTGGTCACCATCACAACCGTCCACCCCACCCCCCCCCCCCCCCCCCCCAGTCGACGTACTAGTTTCACTGTTATCCTGTTCAGTTTCATTGTCTGTATAACTCGTTATCACCTAACCCACAGCCAACAATGGACCATATTGGGCTCCGCCTCTCCTTGATCATTGTTACATTTTGCATATCATTAGTTCTGCATCTCTCTTTATCACCATTTATATCTTTCGTTCCCCTTTCCCCAGACTCTCAGTCTGAAGAAGGGTCTCGACCTGAAACGTCACCTATTCCTTTTCTCCAGAGATGCGGCCTGACCCCCTGAGTCACTCCAGTTTTTTGTGTCTACCACAAAAGTCTAGTTTGTTGTTTTAAACTTCAGACAGATTCAGTGCGGCACAGAGGTAGAGTTGCTGCCTTACAGTGCCAGTGGTCCGGTTTCAGTCCCGATTACGGGTGCTGTCTGTATGGAGTTTGTACGTTCTCCCCATGACCACGTGGGTTTTCCCATGTGCTCCGGTTTCTTTCCACACTCCGAAGGCGTACAGGTTTGTAGATTAATTTGGCTTTGGTGAAAATTATGAATTGTTCCTGGTGTGTAGGATAGTGCTAGTGTACGAGGATCACTGGTCGGCAGGGACTCGGTGGAACAATGGACCTGTTTCCGCACTGAATCTCTAAACTGAATTAAACTAAACTAAATTTGAAAGTAAATTCCAAGCAGCTATGGTGCGACTTGACTTCCTGCCTCATGATTGTTAGCTCAGTCCTTTGAACTGCGAGGCAAGTAAATTAAATACTGTGCCTGCTCCAAAGCCTTTAAATAACATGATCACATTGTGCGATTTCTTTTTTGGACCAATTTTCAACAAAAGAAAACAGGAAGGAAAATGCTTCTGATTTTGAAATAAAATGGATTTTCGCAGGTTTAAAAGGGAACGTCACAAGCAACAGTGTTTGGCAGGGTCTGCATAAAGTCAGATACCAACACCATTACCCAGTCCAACTGGGGACTAAAGAAGAATCGATATCCCACACTGGAGGTGCCTAACTATCATTCACACCACAGGGAGAGGGAATGGCACTTTGTGTCGAGCTTGGCAAGAAGCTACTGTCAAAGAAAGGCAGGATTTGATTAGTAGCTTTCTGACCAAAGCCCTCAAATTAGGGGGCGTGTCAGGTACCTGTAGTGTTGCTATTGTTGCACGCTGTTAGTACATTTCCTTTTTAGAATGTGCTGTGTGTTTCTTTCATGAGACTGTATATATTTCTAAGCATGCCCAGTATCTAAGACTTTGTACTAAGTAAAGCGGCCATTTTGTTCTTCAAGTGAATGTTCTTCTGCAGTGAATGTATATGTATTAAGGGCTTACTTCGTTTAGAAATACAGGCCCTTTGGCCCACCGAGTCCTCGCTGATCAGCGATCCCCACACACTAACGCCATACCACACGCACTAGGGACAATCTCTAATTTCACCAAGCTAATTAGCCTAAAAAACGTCTACATGTTTGGAGTGTGGGAGGAGACTAGAGCACCCAGAGAAAACCATGCAGGTCAAAGGTTTCAAAGGTTTCAAAGGTCTTTTATTGTCACGTATACCAATTGAGGTAGAGTGATATGCAAATTACCATATAGCCATACAGGAAAAAAAGAGCAACAAGACACACAAATACATAAAAGTTAACAAAAACATCCACCACAGCGGATTCCTGACATTCCTCACTGTGATGGAAGGCAAGGAAGTCCAATCTTCTTCCTCTTTATTTCTCCCGCGGTCGGTCGGGGCAGTCGAACCATCCATTGGGGCGAGCAAACCTCCCGCGGCCGGCGACTGCGGTCTTCAGCAAAGGCCGCCAACTCCTCGATGTTAGGCCGCAGTGCGACGTAGATACGATACGGAAAAAAAATCGCATCTCTGTCAAGGTAAGAGATTAGAAAAAGTTTCCCCCAACCCCACCCCCCACATAAAACAAGCTAAAGAACACTAAAAACATACATTTAACACATACTATTTAAACACAAAGAAGGAAAAGACAGGTAGACTGTTGGCAAGGCCACAGGAAGAACATAAAAAACTCCAGATAGCACCCGTAGTCAGGATCGAACCCAGCCCACTTCACCATAAACCTATGCCCTCTGGTTCTCGATTCCCCTACTCTGGGCAAGAGACTTTGTGCGTCAACCCAGTCTATTCCTCTCATGAATTTGTACACATTCTGGATGTCACACACCATGAAGATCTCTGAATGGAAGGAAGAGAGACGTTAGTGATGGACTGGGCTCTGTTCAACACTCTCTGCAGCGGGGCCTTAAGACGAGAGAGAGGGAGAACAGTGCAGCACAAGAACAGACTATTCGGACCACAATATCTGTGCTGAACATGAGACTAAATTAAATGAATCCCTACTGTCTGCACATGATCCATATCCTTCTATTCATTGCGTATCCATGTACCTCTCTAAAAGCCTCTTAAACACCACTATCGCATCTACCCATCAATGCCACTCCTTCCTTAGAAGATTGAAGAGAGTCAGTATGTCGATGAATACCCTCTTGAATTTCCGTGGGTGAATGGGCAAAAGCATATTGACTGGTTGCATGGTCGCTTTGTTCGGTAATCGAACATCCAGGAAAGAAGGAGATTGCAAAAGGTGCTGAACGCTGCCCAGTCCATCGCAGGTACTGACCTCCCCTACAACACAGCACCTACAGAAGCACTGCCTCCAAAAGGCAGCCGGCATCATCAGAGACCCACACCACCCTGGCCACGCAAGGAAGAAGGTATGAAAAACCTTGACCATAATGTCAAGAATAACTTCTTCCCGACAAGCATTAGGCTCTTAAACACTACACAACACTACACTCATCCATCAATTTCTATGGACTGTCTTCAGTCCTACGAAGGAGTTTGGGTTTTTTGCGGTTATTAATTTATTGGGGTTTTTTTTCGCTTGTTGTACATTATCCGCATACATTGTGTTTGCTGTCCTGTTAAGCTGCAGGTAAGAATTTAATTGTTATATTACTATGCAATGCTCTTGACACCCCTTTTGACACTCTCTCTTGATGCTCTTGAGATTGTCAGTGGAGAGGGGTGAGAGGGAGGGGCGAGGCAGGGACATCATTCCACCTGTGAGGCAGGGACGGGTGGAATGATGTCCCTGGTCCGCACCGACCAGCGATCCCCACATATTCACTCTACCCTACAAACCCTAGGGACAATTATATATTTATACCAAGCCAATTAACCACCAACATCTTTGGACTGTGGGAGGAAACCGAAAACCACGGGGAGAAAGTACAAACTCCGTACAGACAGCACCCGCAGTCGGGATCGAACCCGGGTCTCTGGAGCTGCTCTTGAATTGCAAACTTTAGTTACTAGTATTCATATCTATCACCGCCCTATTCACACATATCCCTGTTTTGCACTGCTTATTGAGGTCACCCGCCAAGCTGTACAACGTGGCTACGTGATTTTATTCTCCCCCTGACTTCATCCTCCGTGCGGTCCGTGCTTTTCACCGTCACTCGGGTTCATTGTTCGCTCAGCATCACGCAGCCAGTCCCTTGGTTTTGTAGTGACCCCCCTCTGACTGCTTGGTCTGACTCTCTGTCTGCCATTTAAATGCTGACAATGACTCTTTTCTACGGGGTGAGAGAGATACGTGCAAACCACGCTCGGCAGACACAATCGTTGTTTGTTTCCACACTCCCACAAGATGTGCAACATATCAGCATTTTCAAGCCAGTGGCTTGACTGTGTGTGGGGGGGAAGGGGGGAGGGGGGGGGGGGGGGAGAGAGAGAGAGAGAGAGAGAGAGAGAGGGAGAGGGAGAGAGAGAGAGAGAGAGAGAGAGAGAGAGAGAGAGAGAGAGAGAGCTCCATCCATCCATCCGGCCAACTTGAGTCCTGCTCCAAGCATCACGTCTCAGGGCGTGGGACGCTGACTGCTTGTCGAATGTCCCATAGAAAGCGTCCATGCACATAAACCATGTGCCGTTTCTTTATCAGCTGCTAAATGAACTGCTATGGATTTGCAGTCAAATCTCACGTTCACATTCCAGCTTTGCAGCACCACTGCCTCACAGAGTTTTTCATCAATCACCTCACACTCTTTCCCTTTGCATTCATTTTTGCACACTATACGTGTTTTATCATAAGGGATTGATATGCTGCTCTTGAATTGCAAACTTTAGTTACTAGTATTCATATCTATCGCCAAGCCTTTCTGCGAAACAATTAGACTTTAGACTTTAGAGATATACGGTGGCGCAGCGGTAGAGTTGCTGCCTTACAGTGCCAAGGACCCGGGGTCAATTCTGACTACGGGCGCTGTCTGTACGGAGTTTGTACGTTCTCGCCGTGACCTGCGTGAGTTTTCTCCAGGATCTCCGGTTTCCTCGCACGCTCCAAAGACGTGCAGGTTTGTAGGTTAATTGGCTCGGTATATTTGTAAATTGTCCCTCTTGTGTGTCGGATACTGTTAGTGTGCGGAGATCGCTGGTCGGCGCGGACTCGGAGGGCTGAATGGTCTGTTTCCGCGCTGTATCTCTAAACTAAAACTACACTAAACAGCACAGAAACAGGTCCCTTAGCCCACCAACACTGCGCCGACCGGTGATCCCCCTTACACGAACACTATCCTACACACTAGGGCAATTTACAATTTTACTGGAGCCAATTAACCTCGAAACCTGAATGTCTTTGGTGGAGTGTGGAAGGGGAAACGGAGCACCCGAAGAAAACCCACGTGGTCCCGAGAAGAACGTACAAATTCCGTACAGACAGCACCCGTAGACAGGATCGAACCTGGGTCTCTGGCACTGTGAGGCAGCAACTCTGCCGCTGCACCACAGTGCCACCCTTGTATGTCTATTGCAATATTTAGAGTACCATGATTACATACCTGTTGTGCCCTGGAAGTTAGAATTTCATTGGTAACATATGACAATAAAACACTCTTGTCTCCCTCTTGAGAGAACTTCAAGTTTGTCCTGCAGTTCTTCATTGTACTTTTTTATATGAGGTTTCTGGTGTTTAATGCTTATCTTCTGATTTGCAAGACTGTGCCATCACTAAGGAAGGGTGAGACAGGGATAGCTTGTTGGGGCAGCAGTTATTGGCAGGAACAGATGGGGTGATAGGGTGATTCATCTTTAGTGTTTGGGAGTGACAGACTCCTGGTGTGTTCAGGAATTACCTGTGATACGAACTTTGAATTTCATGTCACCCTGATGAGATAGCTCTGTATATACAACAGTGGCACAGCCAGCTGGTAGAGCTGCTGCCTCCCAGCGCCAGAGACCCGGGATCAATCCTAACCTCGGGTGCTATCTATGTGGAGTTTGCACGTTCTCCCTGGGACCTTGCGTGTTTCCTCCAGGTGCCAGGTTCCCTCCCACACCCTAACCACCTGCGGGGTTGTAGATTAATTGGCGTCTAAACGTTGCCCCAAATGTGTGAGGAGTGCATGAGAAAGTGGGCTAACATAGGACTAGTGCGAATGGGTGTTGGATGGTCAGCATAGACAGTGGGCCAGAAGACCCCTTTCCATGCTGTACCTCTAAACTAAACTAGTTTTCCTTCTCTGCGTTTTAGAATAACCTTTTAGATTCTACAAGCAAGGATTGTCAGATTTCATTTCTTCAGCAAAAAGAGTAAACGTGCTGTTGTTCATTAAATATAATGGATGCTGGCAATATTCCCGTGGAATCCCCCTCTGTATGTTAGGAATGTTATAATAAAATTTAAATAAAACCAATTATATCAAGTAAATCAAATGGATTTTCAGCCCAATTCATTTAGGAACTGTGCCATGAACTCTATGGATGCAAAAGAAGGACTAGGATTTGGATGGTGCCTTTCCCAGCATCTTAATGCTCGTTACAGGCAATGAAGTGTGTAATATAGATCATGTGAACCCGATTATTACTCTGCAATGTGATGGAAATCTCAGTTGGTTTTTGGTGATGCTGATTAGTTTAGTTTAGTTTAGAGATAGAGTGTGGAAACGGGCCCTTTGGCCCACCAGGCCCGCGCCGACCAGCGACCCCTGCGCATTGACACTATCCGACACACACTAGGGACTTGTGGGTATGTGTATATATACACACTGAACTTTTTATTTCTCCCTCGTTTATCACATTGTTTACAGTGCACTATGTTTACATATTCTGTTGTGCTGCAGCAAGTAAGAATTTCATTGTTCTATCTGGGACACATTAGAATAAAACACTCTTGACTCTTGACAGCATTTTTTTAACATTTACCAAGCCAATTAACCTACAAACCTGTATGTCTTTGGAGTGTGGGAGGAAACCAAAGATCTCGGAGAAAACCCACGCAGATAACGGTGTGAACGTACAAACTCCGTACAGATAGCGCCCGTAGTCAGGATCGGACCCGGGTCTCCGGTGCTGCAAGCGCTGTAAGGCAGCAACTCTACCGCTGCGCCACGGTGCCGCAAAACCGCAGATTAAAAGGTGACTAATGACCAGATTGCCATGGATAAGTCCTCTACATTTAACATGATTTATGTCCACACAGACAATTTTTTAGTCCCTCATCTGAGAGATAGCTCCTCTGACAATGTGGCACTCACATGGTACTGGCCGGTGTGTTGGCTTGGAGTTAATGCTCATGCCTTTGAAGTTTGGCTGAATCTCCAACCTTGTTTACTTTAAATGTGTAGGAAGGAACTGCAGATGCTGGTTTAAACCGAAGGGTGTTAACCTGTTGAGTTAATCCAGCTTTGTGTGTCTATCATCTTGTTTAGTTTAGTTTAGTTTAGTTTAGTTTAGAGATGCAGCCCAGAAACAGGCCCTTCGGCCCACCAAAATCCATGCCGACCAGCGATCCTCGTACACTAGCATTATCCTACACACAAGAGACAATTTGCAATTTTTACCGAAGCCAATTAACCTACAAACCTGTACGTCTTTGGAATGTGGGGGGAAATCGGAGAGCCCGGAAAAAATATGGCCACAGGGAGAACGTATAAACTATGCACAGACAGCACCCGTAGTCAGGATCAAATCTGGGTCTCAGGCGCTGTATGTTAGCAACTCTACTGCTGCACCACCGTGCCAATCGAAAGAGTCACCAATGGCCCCACTGTTGACACAATATGTGGGACCCCAGAGAAATAAGCGGCAGAATAACAATAAATAACATTATTTATAAAAATTATTACGGACATTTATTGTGTGGTTTATTGTAAGAAAATAACTGCAGATGCTAGTACAAATCGAAGGTATTTGTTCACAAAATGCTGGAGTAACTCAGCAGGTCAGGCAGCATCTCAGGAGAGAAGGAATGGGTGACGTTTCGGGTCGAGACCCTTCTTCAGACTGAAACGTCACCCATTCAATAGACAATAGACAATAGGTGCAGGAGGAGGCCATTCGGCCCTTCGAGCCAGCACAGCCATTCAATGTGATCATTGCTGATCATTCTCAATCAGTACCCCGTTCCTGCCTTCTCCCCATACCCCCTGACTCCGCTATCCTTAAGAGCTCTATCCAGCTCTCTCTTGAATGTATTCAGAGAATTGGCCTCTGCCTTCTGAGGCAGAGAATTCCATAGAATTCCACAGTATTCCACAGAATTCCTTCTCTCCTGAGATGCTGCCTGACCTGCTGAGTTACTCCAGCATTTTGTGAATAAATATGTGTGATTTATTGTGCTAGCTTGCATTTTAGTGGCGATTCTGCGAAATTGGATTGGGCGTTTCCAAACATGACTCACTTGTTCTTTCATAGCCATTCACACATGCAAAGACGTCATTAGTGTGCACGATATTCATCTCTCCCTGACCATAGACTCATAGTGTCATAGTCTTATAGCGTGGAAACAGGCCCTTTGGCCCAACTTGCCCACACTGACCAACATGTCCCATCTACACTAGTCCCACCTGCCTGCATTTGGCCCATATTCCTCTAAACCCATCCAATCCATGTCCCTGTTTAAATGTTTCTTAAACATTGTGATAGTACCTGCCACAACTACCAAATCTGGCAGCTCATTCCATACACTCACCACCATTTGAATGAAAAAGATACCCCTCAGGTTCCTGTTAAATCTTTTCCCCGATCACCCTAAACCTTTGTCCTCTGGTTTTCCAATCCCCAACTCGTAGAGCAGAAAATGAATGAGAGATTGAAAGTGGGCAGCGGATGTTTGACAGAAGGCACTGTGCATTTGCAGAGCTGAGAGCATTTAAATCCAGCACGTAGCTCTGTTTGTGCAGTTGTCTTGTAATGTTAAATGCTGCTGTTAATAATACAAGGCAGTGGAAGACGCTGAAAGCTCCACAGGAGGAAGCCTGAGGCATTTAATATCCCAATCCATGATTCAGTTACCTTGCATTTGAGCACATGTAATAAACATTTTGCCATTCTTTTTATTTATTTAACAAATTAGCCCAACTACTAATGGATGGCCAAATGAAGATGGCCCTTTCATCCAGTATTATCCTGTGATCTTGTTCATTCTCCATTTTGCAGGGATGTGGTTGTTTTTAGTAGGAAAGAACTGCAGATGCTGGTTTAAATCGAAGATAGACGCAAAATGCTGCAGCAACTCAGTGGGACGGGCAGCATCTCTGGAGAGAAAGAATGGGTGATGTTTTGGGTCAATAGACAATAGACAATAGATAATAGGTGCAGGAGTAGGCCATTCAGTTCTTCAAGCCAGCACCGCCATTCAATGCGATCATGGCTGATCACTCTCAATCAGTACCTCGTTCCTGCCTTCTCCCCATACCCCCTCACTCCGCTATCCTTAAGAGCTCTATCCAGCTCTCTCTTGAAAGCATCCAACGAACTGGCCTCCACTGCCTTCTGAGGCAGAGAATTCCACACCTTCACCACTCTCTGACTGAAAAAGTTCTTCCTCATCTCCGTTCTAAATGGCCTACCCCTTATTCTTAAACTGTGGCCCCTTGTTCTGGACTCCCCCAACATTGGGAACATGTTTCCTGCCTCTAATGTGTCCAATCCCCTAATAATCTTATATGTTTCAATAAGATCCCCCCTCATCCTTCTAAATTCCAGTGTGTTCATCAGACTGAAGATGAAGGGTCCCTCCAGAGATACTGTCTGTCCCACTGAGTTACTCCAGCATTTTGCATCTGTGGTTGTTTTTAAGTGTTGCTTTTTCTCTCCTCCCACATATCAAAAGTGCAGCAAATGGATTTATTCCCCCCCCCCCCCCCCCCCCCCCCCCCCATACACACACACACAAAAAAATGATGTGGCAAAATCGGACGAACAAGAGGCATGTAACGCACTTTTAAACATAATTAGGCAGAATGTATTATGTATAACCTGGCTCTTCTGTTGCCTGCCTTGTGTAAGGGACTGTGTCCCGTGCCTGTATTGTCCAGCTGCGCGCACACACACGCACGCACGCACACACACACACACACACACACACACGCACACACGCACTGGGGAGACGGATGAATGCAGCTTCCCGCTCCTGTAGCCTTGGTGCTGTCACTGCCGATGATGCTCAGCCAGGATCCCCCCAAGGGCAGATCCATAGGAGGTCCGTGCGAGGTTCCCACTGCACTCTCCGAAGCACAAGGACAGACAATGCACCTAATCTTAAACCACTGTGTGTGGGAAGGAACTGCAGATGCGGGTTTAAACCAAAGATAGACACAAAATGCTGGAGTAACTCAGCTGATCAAGAGTCAAGAATGTTTTATTGTCATGTGTCCCAGGTAGAACGATGAAATTCGTACTTGCAGCAACACAACATAATATGTAAACATAGCACACTGTAAACAATATAATAAATGAGAAATAAAAGTGCAGTATGTGTATATATATTATATATACACACACATATACACATATACACACACACACACACACACACACACACACACACATAAATATATATAAAATTCAGTGTGTGTACATATACACATACTC
Source organism: Rhinoraja longicauda (assembly GCF_053455715.1). Taxonomy (NCBI): domain Eukaryota; kingdom Metazoa; phylum Chordata; class Chondrichthyes; order Rajiformes; family Arhynchobatidae; genus Rhinoraja; species Rhinoraja longicauda. The sequence continues at coordinate 69,460,331 of NC_135958.1, forward strand.
ACACACATAAAGCACATATACAGGTATGTAGGTTAATTGACTGGGTAGATGTAAAAATTGTCCCTAGTGGGTGTAGGATAGTGTTAATGTGCGGGGATCGCTGGGCGGCGCGGACTTGGTGGGCCGAAAAGGCCTGTTTCCGCGCTGTATATATATGATATGATATGATATATACATATATACTCATATACATATATACATATATACATACACACTCTTCAGACAGTCTGAAGAAGGGTCTTGACCTGAAACATCACCTCTTCCTTTTCTCCAGAGATGCAGACTGACGTGCTGAATCACCCCAGCATTTTGTGTCGACAATCTTAAGCACTTCTGTTTTTATCCCTTTTCCTCCACTGGAATATCCCGCACTGAGCGAAAAGTGCTTTTTTTAAAACTTTAATCAAAGGTCTTTCCCTTGCACGGATTTCAACCCTATGTTGAAAGTGAGCATATCATATCATATCATATATATACAGCCGGAAACAGGCCTTTTCGGCCCTCCAAGTCCGTGTCGCCCAGTGATCCCCGTACATTAACACTATCCTACACCCACTAGGGACAATTTTTTACATCTACCCAGCCAATTAACCTACATACCTGTACGTCTTTGGAGTGTGGGAGGAAACCGAAGATCTCGGAGAAAACCCACGCAGGTCACGGGGAGAACGTACAAACTCCTTACAGTGCAGCAGCACCCGTAGTCAGGATCGAACCTGAGTCTCCGGCGCTGCATTCGCTGTAAAGCAGCAACTCTACCGCTGCGCTACCGTGCCGTGGGTCATTTGTGATGCTCGCTTTAAAGAAGCCGGAGAATCAGTCTGTTGATCGCCAGAGAGGAGTGCTGCAGCCTGCAGGAAAGAACCATTTCTCTTCAGGCTGATAGTTTACATTTGAGAACCGTCTCTGAATTCAGTAGTGTGCCAGATTTCCAACGTTAAGTGCTCGACACGTCCTCACTGCTGCAAAATATTTCATCTTTGTACAAAGACCCTTGTACAAGAGAACGTGACAATAGCCAGCGAGTGCATTGTTACACGTTACTACCACCATGAGCAGAAATGGGGATGATTGAAAACATGGCCTGAATTATTTCTGGGATTGCTTTTACATTAGAACCTATCACTTTGACGATTTCCAATGTAAACTATGTGACATAAAAGCAAGTTACAGATATAAAAGAAATTAAATGCGTTGCCTTAATACAGGTCTTCTGGGACCGAGAGTTAGGCAGCCAGGCAAAACGGCTAGTCGTAACTTGAAATGAAGTAGACACCAATCAAAGCCAATTATTGTTATACTATGAGATTGGCTACTTTTGCCCCAGGGGTATTCTCGGAAAAGTTAAACAAAGCATCTGTAAAACAACAGTTCTCTTCATGGAGTTGACACCGCAATGTTAAACACAATAACTGAATAATCCTTGCATTATTGAACTCTGCCCATTGAATGTTGACATGCACAAGGATTGTTTAATGCTCACAACTAAATTAGCACAAGGAATTAATGCACAATTTATTTTTAAAATGCTGAGATAAATAGCATTCCTTTCCAGCACATGCTTTCATCCATTCTTAAGATGAGTTGGACGATCTTAAGGAGCCTATTTTGATTTTCTCAACGATTTAGCATTAATTTCTTATTATAAAGTGCATTCGCTGGGGTCACCTCTTCACTGGTTATGCAGCATTCCTCAAGGCGAACAGTAAGGTTGCAATTGTTTGCGTGTTTTTCAGACGGGGGGGGGGGGGGGGTGTTTCCATGGAGCTGTCACTGAAGGGTTAAAGCCCAGGGCAACGGAAATGTAGAGAAAGGGTTACATGACCTCTGAACCCCCTAAGAAGGTGTCAGATGTGTCTTCCTCAACTCTAATCAACTGAAGGTCAATGGACAGGCTCCATGGAGTCTGCACCAAGTGCTTCGATGTGCCTTTTGAACTGATAAATAACTAGTGCACAGTCTTACAGCCATTCTATGAACAGTGCATAAGAGCCATCAGGCTATTAAACACTACAACCTCCAAATAAACTCTGAACGACATAGACATGGGGGCAATGGTTTTGTATTTTGCACTATAATTGTTTTTTATATGTGTGTGTGTGTGTGTGTGTGTGTATATATAAATATATATATATATATATATATATATTTATATATACACACACATTATATAAATATATGTATATTATATATAAAACATATTACATACACACACGGATACATATATATAAATATATATAATTATATAAATATAAAAATTATAACATTTATATGAATATTTGAATGTTTGAATGTGGAGTGGATGTTTCCACTAGTGGGTGTATATTATACATATTATATATAATACATATTACATATATACACACACATACACCCACTAGTGGAAACATCCACTCCACATTCAAACATTCAAATATTCATATAAATTTTATAATTTTTATATTTATATAATTATATATATTTATATATATGTATCCGTGTGTGTATGTAATATGTTTTATATATAATATACATATATTTATATAATATATATATATATATATATATATATATATATAAGAAAATAACTGCAGATGTACATATATGTACATATATGTACATATAAATACATATATATATGCACCTCATATTTCGCCTGGGCAGTTTGCAGCCCGGTGGTATGAACGTCGACTTCTCCAACTTCAGATAGCTCCTCTGTCCCTCCCTTCCCCTCCTCCTTCCCAGAGCTCCCTCTATCTTCCTGTCTCCACCTATATCCTTCCTTTGTCCCACCCCCGACATCAGTCTGAAGAAGGGTCTTGACCCGAAACGTCACCCATTCCTTCTCTCCCGAGATGCTGCCTGACCCGCTGAGTTACTCCAGCATTTTGTGAATAAATCGATTTGTACCAGCATCTGCAGTTATTTTCTTATATATATATATATTATCTATATATATATATATGTGTGTGTATGTGTGTGTCTGTATATGTGTGTATATATGTAATATATATATATGTACACATACTACACTTTTTTTCTATTGTATTGTTTATAGAGTACTGTGTTGACATATTCTGTTGCATTGTGCTGCTGCAAGTAAGAATTTCATTGTTCTATCTGGGACATATGACAATAAAACACTTGACTCTTGGCTCTTGAATTACTGAAGCTGGAAATATAGCTGAAAGACTTCATTTCGGCACCTAGAAGCAGCAAGGCTACATAAATAGATAGAGTTTAATGAGAACTGGGTAAATATCAGTGTTAATTGAACAACAATCTGCACCTGTATTGGACTGACTCACTGCATGAAAATGCCCAGATTAGTTACTGGCAATTGTAGATAAGATTCGGTCCAGTTTAACTGAATATTGGGTGGATTTTATCAATGTTGATTCTTTTGGACAGTTTATTCCACGAAGCTGGGAATATGTGTAATGAATGATAGGAAATAACATCCATGGCTCTGGTTATAGAAACCCAGAAATGTACAGAATGGGAACAGGCCATTCGGCCCAACACATCTGCGCCATGATAAATTCATGTGATAGGAGCAGAATTCGGCCCATCAAGTCTACTCCATCATTCAATCACGGCTCATCTATCTTTCCCTCTTCACCCCATTCTCCTGCCTTCTCCCCATAACCCCTGACACCCGTACTAATCAAGAATCTGTCAACCCTCACCTTAAAAATATCCATTGACTTGGCCTCCCCAGCCATCTGAGGCAATGAATTCCACAGATTTGCCAATCTCTGGCTAAAGATGTTTCTCCTCATCACCTTTCTAAAGTTACATCCTTTCATTCTGAGGCTGTGGCCTCTGGTACTAGACTTTCCCACTAGTGGAAACATCCGCTCTACATTCAAACTAATCCTATGTGCCTGCAAATGGTCCATGTCCTTCTATTTCCTGCCTGTTCACCTACCTGTCGAAACTGCCTCTTAAACAGTGCCATCACACCCGCTTCTACCATCTCACCCGCAGAGCTTCCCAGATACCTACCGCCCTAACAGTCCAAAATCTGCCTCACAAATCTGAAGAAGGTTCTCACCCCGAAACGTCCCCTATTCCTTTTCTGCAGAGATGCTGTCTGACCTGCTGAGTTACTCCAATTTTTTATGTCTTCACAAATCTCCTTTTACACTTTTGGCCTCTCACCTTAAACCTGCGCCCTCTAATATTGGACATTTCTACCCTGGGGAAAAGACTCTGACTGCACATCCTGTCTGTGCCACTCATTACTTTATAAACTTCTGTCAGCTCATGCCTCGTTCCTGACAGATGAGTTTTCACATCAGAATTAAACCTGATGGGATGCAACCAAAACAAGGGGTATTTTCCTTGCCCCTATTTCAAAGCCCTGGCCAATTTCAAATGGGGCTTAAAGAAAATGTCTCATGTTTCGGTGTAGGAAGTGGATGAGAAAGTGAGATAACATAAAACTAGTGCGGCTGAATGATTGGTAGTCAGTGTGGACCTGGTGGGCTGAAGGTCCTGTTTCCGTGCTGTATCTGTCAATCAAACAGAGATTGCTACTTCTTCGTTATCCATCATAGTTGTGGCCGACTAAGAAGTAATTTCTACAATTTCAAAACGTATCCATTAGGACAAAAGGAACTGCAGATGCCAGCTGACCAAAGAAGGCAAGGAGTGCTGGAGTAACTCAGCGGGTCAGGCAGCATCTTTGGAGAACATGGATCGGCGACGTTTCGGTTCGGGACTGAAGAAAAGCCCCAACCTGAAACATTGCCTGTCCATATTCTCCACAGATGCTGCCTGATCCGTTGTGTTACTCCAGCACTTTGTATCTTCTTATTCATTATGATCTTCTCTACCCTCTGATCTGCTGTCCTGCTGGAGTGCTTTGCCATTCCCTGCCCAGACATGTTCATAGGGACTGGGATGTCGGGTCCCAAAGAAGGCAGCAGGAGGTCAGAGTCTGACTAGAGGCAGGATCTTGCTTTTGTTCGTCTATCTGCAGCAGGAATCTTGGTAAATCATCCCCATTTCATTTTCTCATGAGGTGTTTAATATCTCTGCCTGGTTACTTCAGATGCTTGGGATTAAAAACCCCCAAGGCCCTTTACTCAACAATTTACACAATGCAAGACTGTCACTTTCAAGGAGAAATAAGGAGCTGCAGATGCTGGTTTATACCATAGACACAAAGTGCTGAAGTAACTCAACTGGTCAGAAAGCATCTGTGGAGTTAAAGGATGGGTGCCGTTTCAGGTCAGGACCCTTCTTCAGACTGGAGGGTCTGAAGTCTGAAGAGGAGGCCCGACCCAGAACGTCACCCATCCATTTTCTCCAGAGATGTCGCCTGACCCGCTGAGTTACTCTCACTTTTCATTGAGTTTGTGCACGGATTAGGATGCCAGATTAGGATCTGCTTTCAAATTCCACCAGAGCACTTGGAGCCCTTTCTTTCAGATAGTTGTGCTCTGAGGCGGAACGTCAACCTTTCAGCTGTGGAACTTGGATTCAAATCCAGCCCTGGCGGGGAGGTCTTCTCACTCTGAGTGCTGCATTGTTCCAGGCTAGTACTGAGCCCTGGCTAGTCGCAACTCAATCATTCATCTGAAATGACACTGCACAATTGCACAACAAATCTGCAAGGAATGAAACAATGTGGGGAATGCAGCATTCACAACAGACTTCATTTATCTTGTATTTCAGTCTCGGCTATCATCTACTCCTGGTGCTTGTATGCGCGCAATCAAATCATTTACCAACCCTCATTATTGGGCGTCAAAACTGGGCGCGAATCCGGAATTTGTGGATCAACAGTACCGTGGGTGCACTTTCATCATAGCGTCTGCAGCCATTTAAGAAGCCAGCTCACCGTCACCACTAAGGGATGGGGTCCCTGCAAAAAGGGTCTTGCCAGTCATGCCCACATCATGTAAATAAGGTCGAAACAAAATTGCCCGATCCTGCATCAAATGGCACAACGTTCTGCATTGTTAAAATAATGGAGTTAGTCACCAAATTGGAGGCACTTATTACTCTTGCAAATCAACCCATGTTCAATAGCTTGACTTGAAATGTCAATGACCAAGTTGGTATGTAATGTTGTTTAAACATGTTTACCCAAAACAATAGACAGGCACTCCCCACTTATATAAGGGTTATGTAAGGAATGTTTCCCCATTTGGGATTTTTTTGTTTAGTTTAGTTAAGTTTAGTTTGGTTTAGTTTAATTGGTTTAGTTTAGTTTAATTAATTTACTTTAGTTTAGTTTAGTTTAATTAATTAATTTATTATTGTCACATGTACCAAGATACAGTAAAAAACTTTTTGGTTGTGTGCTATCCAGCCAGTGAAAAGATTGAAAAGGATGGTCCAGACATTGCAATTAACAGCAAGCTGAAAATAGTCACCGTGGAGACACATTGGGACTTTTTGGACGTTGGAAATGGTGCCCAAAACATGGCTGTGTCCGCATGTGTAAGTATGCAAAAAGAACTTCACTGTGCAGTTGCATGTGTGACAAATAAAGCACCATTGAATGATTGAACGAGGAACTGCAGATGCTGATTTACAAAAGAGGACACAAAGTGCTGGAGTAACTCAACGGACCAGGCAGCATCTCTGCAGAACATGGATAGGCGACATTTCGGGTCTGGACCTGCTTTGGACTGATTGCAATAGTGGTGAAAAAGCTGGAAGAAAGGTGGGGATGGGGTCAAAATCTGGCAAGTGATGAAGAAGGTGCATGTAAGTGAGGGGAATTTTAATCGCCAAATGGTTGGACAAAGGCCAGAGGTGAGAAGCCAAAATGCTGTGAGCGAAGGAGATAAGGAGAGAAGTAGAAGGGGAACAGGGGAACAGGATTGGGAGAGAAGTTGAATTCAATTTAACACAGCATGATCCTTCCAATGTGAATGTTGGCAAAATACTCAGAAAGTCTTCTATCAACAACTGGAGAGCAGTCCTGAGACACTATCAACCTCACTGAATACTCTCGGACTATCTTTAATTAGAATTTATCTTGCATGAAATGTTATTCACTTTATCCTGTATCTGTACACTGTGGATGACTTGATTGTAATCATGTATAGTCTTTCCGCTGACTGGTTAGCACTCCTCAGTACATGTGACAAAAAACGAAACGAAACTACTAACTAAGTGCATGTCGTTCACATCTTTGTTTCACGAGGCAATCAAACTGATGTCACCCGCGAGGGTCAGAATTTACCCTGCCCACATAATCTGTGAAACAAACTAACAGGAGGCAAAGCACAAAGACACACCTCCTGCCTCAGCGACAATGGCAATGAATAAACTCGTAGAATTAGGAATGTTGCCGACTGGCCCGTTCCAGACTGCAGGTAGTCCCTGGTGAGGGACGCACAGAAGCTCGGTGCAGCCAACGCCAAGGCTCTGTTGGGGAGGACCACAGGCTGGGGTCCTTCCGTGGAGACGGCCCTCAAACAAGTGAAAGGATATCATCACGGGGGGGGGGCACATGAGTGGCAAAGCTGCCAGGTATAATTATGGCTTTTGGGAACACTATCAAACACAATGCGAATGAATGTATGTATAGCTGCTGAGAATGTCATAGAATCATAGAGTGATACAGTGTGGAAACAGGCCCTTCGACCCAACTTGCCCACATGCCAGTTGTTGGAGGAATGTTGCATGGTTCTTGTTTTGTCTATATTTTTTATACCGAATAAAGTTTATTTTAATTTAATAAAATAAACTTGTAGAATTGCACCAAAATTTTGTGAAACTTTAGAAAAGTCTAATAAGCCTTGGGAGTGATTTTAAAGATTTTCGAGGTGAGATTTTTGAAAGCCCTTTCTCAATTTAACAAGTCTTGGGAAAAGTCTTTAAAAATCTCCTGAAATTGAAGAGTTTTCGAAATATTTTAATTTAACAAGCCTCAGAAAAGATATTTAAAGGCATTTTTAATTTAATTTACAAGTTATTCAAAAGATTTTAAAAATTAATTTAAAATTAACAAACTATTGAAAATCTTCCATCTGGGCCTCAGCCAGTCAATTAGTCCCATTAAAGTCTTTTCCTGGGAGAGGAAAATATCCTTTTCCTCCACTCAGACATAGTCGCAAATTTTACGGCAGGCAGTCACTGTAATTACTGGGCAATTAGCACAAGTGCATGCTGCCTAGTTGATTTCTGTATTGATATTGATGCCAGGGGTAGCAGCACCAGACATTTGTTGTCTACAGCAACTTTCAGTTTTCTGCATTAAATCATGTGTCCACAGAAATCACAAAGTAAGTCTCTTGGAGCGATTTAGTTTAGTTTAGTTTAGTTTAGTTTAGTTTAGTTTAGTTTAGTTTAGTTTAAAGATACAGTGCCGAAACAGGCCCTTCGGCCCACCAAGTTCGCACCGACCAGCGATCCTCGCACATTAACACTATCCTACACACATTAGGGACAATTTACACTTATATCAAGCCAATTAATCTACAAAACTGTACGAATTTGGAATGTGGGAGGAAACTGAAGATCCTGGAGGTCACGGGGAGAGCGTACAAACTCTGTACAGACAGCGCCCGTAGTCAGGATCGAACCCAGGTCGATTGGCGTTATTAGGCAGCAACTCTACTGCTGAGCCATCGTGCCACCCTAGGTAGTTGATAGAGTACGGTGACAGACTCCCGTTATTACTTCCACAGAATTAGAGAGCAATGCTCGTTGATGGCTCAGTTGCCAAAAACCTCTCCGTGTGGCATGAAAGATTGCAAAGTGTTAGTTAGTTTAGCTTATTGTCACGTGTATCGAGATACAGTGAAAAGCTTTTGTTGCGCGCTATCCAGTCCAGATCTGCTTGGTCCAGAGGAGGTCAGGCATAAGGTGATCTTTCAGGGTCGAGGATGGCTTGCTCCCACTCCAGTTCTGTGCGATGTGAAGCAAGAGATGAAGCCATTGTAGGACACACAGACTTTGCCACTAGTGCTACAGGAGATGCTTTATGAGTTGGGTGGGTGGCTGGTTTGGGAGATGAAGGCTTCCTCCCTCTATTTACACTGGGCCTCTGTTTGCTGCCACTAAATGTTCATAAGTTATAGGAGCAGAATTAAGCCATTCAGCCCATCAAGCTTACTCCACCATTCAATCATTCTGAACTATCTTTCTCTCTCAATCCCATTCTCCTGCCTTCTCCCCATAACCACTAACATACTAATCAAGATTCTATCAATCTCTGCCTCACAAATATACATTGACTTCGGCTCCACAGCCATCTTAGTTTAATTTAGAGATACAGCATGGAAACAGGCCCTTCGGCCCACCGATCGCACACTGACCAGCGATCCCCTCACATTAACACTATTCTACACCCACTAGGGACAATTTACACATACACCAAGCCAATTAACCTACGTACCTGTACGTCTTTGGAGTGTGGGAGGAAACCGAGACCTTGGAGAAAACCCACGCGGTCATGGGGAGAACATACAAACTCTATACAGGCAGCACCCGGGTCTCCGGAGCTGCAAGCGCTGTAAGGCAGCAACTCTACCGCTGCGCCACCGTGCCGCCCTTGTTCCACAGATTCCACAGATTCACCACCTTCTGACTATAGAAATAAACTCAAGATTCTCATTGCCAACCCAAATGTTGCTTCTCCATCTTGACTAGTCATGGGCCAGAAAGCACCATGTGTCCATGGGGATGTTAAACTTTTTCAAAGAGGCTTTGAGAACGTCCTTGAATCCATTCCTCTATTCGCTTGATGATCTCTTGCTGTGTTGGACTCCAAGCAGAGTCTCCATTACAGGAATCCAATTATAATTATGGATACCGTGCTGTGGAGGGTTCACCCAGGAGAATACCTGACGTTTGTTCTCATGCAAATGGATGCAGATTTTACAGGGACAACATTTGTGGTACTTTTCCAATGCTTAGTAGTACTTGCATTAGGTAGCCCATGTTTTTTATTGATCTCTGGCTACCAGGTAAACTGAGGTTTTTGCTGGGTTTAAGGACTTGATTAGCAGCCATTCCTGTCCTGATATGGCATCTTCTGGATCGATGTACTGAAGGTGATGGTGAATTCCATCACTGACATCTGCTGGGAGGTCACATCTGAGTTCTGGAAATAGGAATCCATGGTTTCCGATGTCTCATTGTGGATGTTTATTGTTAGGGCGAGATATGTCAATGGATCATACATTTGTAGGGGCAGCATGGTGCCAATAGACAATAGACAATAGACAATAGGTGCAGGAGGAGGCCATTCAGCCCTTCGAGCCAGCACCACCATTCAATATGATCATGGCTGATCATTCTCAATCAGTACCCCGTTCCTCCCTTCTCCCCATACCCCCTGACTCCACTATCCTTAAGAGCTCTATCCAGCTCTCTCTTGAATGCATTCAGAGAATTGGCCTCCACTGCCTTCTGAAGCAGAGAATTCCACAGATTCACAACTCTCTGACTGAAAAGGTTTTTCCTCATCTCCGTTCTAAATGGCCTACCCCTTATTCTTAAACTGTGGCCCCTGGTTCTGGACTCCCCCAACATTGGGAACATGTTTCCTGCCTCTAACGTGTCCAACCCCTTAATAATCTTATACATTTCGATAAGATCCCCTCTCATCCTTCTAAATTCCAGTGTATACAAGCCTAGTCGCTCCAGTCTTTCAACATATGACAGTCCCGCCATTCCGGGAATTAACCTAGTAAACCTACCCTGCACGCCCTCAATAGCAAGAATTGACGTAGCAGTAGAGTTGCTGCTTTACCGCTCCAGAGACCTGAGTTTGATCCTGACCACGGGTGCTGTCTGTACGGAGTTTGTACATTCTCCCTGTAACCACTTGGGTTTTCTCCGGGTGCTCCAGTTTCCTCCCGCATTCCAAAGACGTGCAGGTTTGTAGGTTAATTGGGTTCATTAATTTGTTCCCAGAGTGTAAGATAGAATTACAGCGACAGAGACCTGGGTTCAATCCCGACCACGGGTGCTGTCTGTACGGAGTTTGTACGTTCTCCCCGTGACCTGCTTAGGTTTTCTCTGGAATTCTCCGGTTTCCTCCCACACTCCAAAGTCGTGCAGGTTTGTAGGTTAATTGGCTTGGTATAATTGTAAATTATCCCTTGTGTGTGTAGGATATTGTGAATGTGTGGGGATCGTTGGTCGGCGCGGACTCGGTGGGCCGAAGGGCCTGTTTCCATGCTGTATCTCTAAACTAAATTAAACTAGTGTACGGGGCATCACATGCCAGCGCGGACTTGGTGGGCCGAAGGGCCTGTTTCCACACGGTATCAGTAAAACTAAACTAAAGATGGAACAGGAGTGGGTTTGTGGGTGACCTTTGTTTTGTCCATTCTCTCATATGTTTCAGTGAACAAATCAGTGATAACTTGGACCTCAAGAACTGTTGGGGTGACCTTGGTTCTTGAGTGGAGGCAATGTGGATTGAATAGTTTCCCATCTGCGCTGCAGGTTAGTTGCACTACAGGGAGGGAGCATTAAGGAGGTCAGGGGCAGCGTTACGATAAAAGAGATTGGGACGTGTTGGGTGATGAAGGATCGCTGACCTGAGATGTTGACTCTGGGACTGACAGCAGAAGCTTTCATACACTGAGCCTCGATCACTGCTCCAAGATCAACGCAAACTAGGCATTTAACTCCAGAGGTAGAGTCAAGGAACTAAGTATGCTGCATTACTGCAAAGGACACAAAGTGCTGGAGTAACTCAGCAGGTCAGGCAGCATCTCTGGAGAACATGGATAGGGTGACGTTTCGGGTTTGGACCCTTCTTCAGAGAACATGTGGCATTTTAACTGCTGGGTTATTGCTGCAGAATTCACAGTGTGATGGACTGCTCCAGCTTGCCCTATCCATGATCAACCTGTGGGCACCACCTTGGATGACCATGTTTCTTGGAATACTCCTGTCATGAGTCACAATAGAGCATGGAGCAGTACAGCACAGGAAACAGCGCCCTTTGGCTCACAATGTTTGTGCCGAACATGATACCAAGTTAAACTGGTCTCACCTGCCTGTGCATGATCCATATGCCGCTGTTACCTCCACTTCCATGTGCCTATCTAAAAGCCTCCTAAACACTGCTATCGTATCTGCCTCCACCACCACCCCTGCCCCCCTCCACTCTATGTAAGAAACATGCCCCACCCATCTCCATTACCCTGTTCACTGCCAAGTTTTTTTTACAATTGGCCATGACTCCGGTATACCCCGGGGGTGGCACTGAACAGGTTAAACCCATCCCCTCTCACCTTATAGCTATCCCCTCTCACCTTATAGCTATCCCCTCTCACCTTATAGCTATCCCCTCTCACCTTGTAGCTATGCCCTCTCATGTTGGGCATTTCTGCCCTGGTAAAAAGGTTCTGACTGCCTATCCTATCTGTGTATGTCATCATTTTACCTGCCTCTATCAAGTCTCCCTTCAACCGTCGACGTTCCTGAGAAAACAATCCGTCTATCCAACCTCTCCCTGTAGCTGAAACCCTCTAATCCAAGCAGAATTCCGGTAAACCTCCTCTGCACCCTTTTTGAGTTTGAACACACAGCCTGCAAATGGGCCCATAGGTCCACCGGGTCCATGCTAACCACCAATCACCCACATGCTAGTTCTATTCTACACTCTAGGAACAATTAACAGAAGTCAATTAACCTACAAACCTGCACGTCCTTGGAATGTGGGAGGAAACCGGAGCACCCGGAGAAAACCCACGTGGTCACAGAGAGGACATCCAAACATTGGACAGAAAGTACCCTGGATCAGACCTGGGTCTCTGGCGCTGTAAGGCAGCGATTCTATCATTGTGCCACTATCCTCTCCAAAGCCTCCATATCTTTCCTATAATGGGGTGACCAAAACTGCACGCAATACTCCAAATGCGACCTAAGCAAAGGCCTGTAGAGCTGCATCCTAACTTCCTGCTGCTTATGGTATGACATCAGTATGGGGACGAGGTTTGTGTACTCCAGAGGTATCGCCATGCCCAGAATGTTTCATGATCGCAGTAATGTATGTGTACATCAACTGGAGATGCTTATTGCCACTGTCAGATTCCAAATGCTTGTGGATCATTTCCAGCTCTCCCTCTGTCCAACCTTTGTTTTTTAAACCAATTTGACAGGTTGGAATTTTTCTAATTTAGCGAAAGCCCCAAGGGTCAGCACGACTAAAAGCAGGAGTCACCAAAAATGTGGCCAGAGTTAAGTTTACTTCTAAGACAGACGGAAAATGCTGGAGTAACTCAGCGGCTCAGACAGCATCCCTGCAGTAAAGGAATAGGTGACGTTTCGGGTCGAGACCCTTCTTCAGACATACATCTTCAGAAGTAAGTTTACTTCAGATGTGTTCAAACATGGATCGCCAACAAGCGGGATTAATTTAAATAAATATGTCATGCTAGGATGTGATTGAACAGAGAAAAGGTATACACACACACAGAAAAAAACAGTTCTTGTTCCATCTCATTACTTTATCCAAGTAATCAGCCCAAACTTGTCCCATTACAAAAAGTTCAATTGCCAAACCTAGTTGGAGGCTCCAGATACTCAACCATATTAAGTAAAATGGGAAGTGAGTTAGCTTGGTCTGCAGGTAAGTTTTGTTCAATGTCATTTTGCTTCCTGTTATCTCTCTCCAATGGCTCATTTAATTTGCTATTGCACTGTTGAGGTGGTGAGATAGTCCTGTTCATTTACACCTTTATTTGCCACCGTAAAGCACTCAGTTTTCCAGTTGCAATATCACGTTAGCATAAATGAGACCCGCCTGAAGTAGGCCTCATGTGGATTTGATGTCCCAGCGCCTGCTATTGAAACAGTGGGATGGTGACATAAAGATTATTTAAATGCATATACACCTCCTCAATGACCCAAGTTAGTTTTCAATGGCAAAAAACACTCATTTTGCTCTGCTCCACAATAATTTAGGCATTTAAATTCAGTTTTGTTTTCCCACTAGCTGTTTAGGCCAACTGTGCAACATCAAAACAAAGGATGAAAATTATTAACAGGTTAAAGACGGCATCAAGGAAACTGCCTTTGGTGAGGTAGAATCAGAATTGGGCCCATTTATATTGATAAATAGTTTTTACTAAATAGTTATACTTGGAGTGAAGAATGACATCAAGAATGGACACAAAATGCTGGAGTAACTCAGCGGGGCAGACAACATCTCTGGAGAGAAGGAATGGGTGACGTTTCGGGTCGAGACCCTTCTTCAGATTGAGTCAGTGGAGAGGGAGACGAGAGACATGGAAGGGTAAGGTGTGAAAATGACAGATCAAAGTAGATGCGGATTTTCTCAATCCTCTCCCCCTTTAGAAAATAGTCTACGCCTTTATTCCTACTAACAAAGTGCATGACCCCAGTGTTCCGTTTGTGCTGTATTAGATCTATATCAGCTGGAAACATATTTTAGTCTTTATATCTGAGTCATGGGGTGGCACATTGGCATAGCGGTGGAGTTGCTGCCCTACAGGGCCAGAAGCTACGGGTGCTGTCTGTATGGAGTTTGCATGTTCTCCCCGTGACCTGCGTGGGTTTTCTCCAAGAACCTCTTCCCCCACACTCCAAAGACGTACAGGTTTGCAGGTTAATTTGCTAGGTATAATTGTATACATGTAAAAAATTGTTCCTAGTGTGTGTAGGGTAGTATTAATGTTCTCTGGTCGGCGCGGACTCGATGGGGCCTGTTTCTGCACTGTATCATTAATTACATTAATGTGTACATTAATGACTTGGATGAAGGGATTAAAAGTACCATTAGCAAATTTGCAGATGATACAAAGCTTGGGTGCTTATGTGAACTGTGAGGATGATGCTATGAGGTTGCAGGGTGACGGACAGGTTGTGTGAGTGGGCGGATGCATGGCAGATGCAGTTTAATGTGGATAAGTGTGAGGTTATCCACTTTGGTGGTAAGAATAGGAAGGCAGAGTATTATCTGAATGGTGTCAAGTTAGGAACAGGGGACATACAACGAGATCTGGGTGTCCTAGTGCATCAGTCACTGAAAGGAAGCATGCAGGTACAGCAGGCAGTGAAGAAAGCCAATGGAATGTTGGACTTCATAACAAGAGGAGTTGAGTATAGGAGCAAAGAAGTCCTTCTGCAGTTGTACAGGGCCCTAGTGAGACCGCACCTGGAATACTGTGTGCAGCTTTGGTCTCCAAATTTGAGGAAGGATATTCTTGCTATTGAGCGCGTGCAGCGTAGGTTTA